>NT_179902.1:0-322 GCF_000188095.3 Bombus impatiens | reverse complement strand
ATCACTCGAAACACAACAATAAAACTGTGCTATTGATAAATTATAAAATTTAACAATAACACAATCCATATGCTATTATATTAAAATAACACACAATGCGCATATTAGTATTAAATTAATTAAGCGAACACTCTATAAAAATAAATTACTCAAAACACACCAATAAAACAGTGCTATTGATAAATTATAAAATTTAACAATAACACATGCCACATGCTATTATATTAAAATAACACACAATGCGCATATTAGTATTATAATGATTACACAAACAGTACTATTGTCATTTAAAAATTCTAACTACACTAAAATAGAGGAAAAT
>NT_179901.1:1060-1288 GCF_000188095.3 Bombus impatiens | reverse complement strand
TATTGCGATATATGGAAATACGTTATAACGTATTACGTTGTATGGGACGACGTTATAACATATTATGTTATATGGGTCGGCGTTATAACGCATTACATTATATGTGGCGACGTTGTAACGTATTACGTTATATTGTATCACGTTATAACGTACTACTTTATATGGGATAACGTTATAACGTATTACGTTATATGGTATGCAATTATAACGTAATAGGTTATATGGCAT
>NT_179901.1:609-779 GCF_000188095.3 Bombus impatiens | reverse complement strand
AACGTATTACGTTATATGGGATGACGTTATCACTTATTACGTTATATGGGATGAGGTTCTAACGTATTACGTTAAATGGTACGCCGTTATAACGTATTAGGTTATATGTTATAACGTTATATCGTATTACGTTGTATGGGACGACGTTATAACGTATTGCTTTATATTGG
>NT_179901.1:0-529 GCF_000188095.3 Bombus impatiens | reverse complement strand
TCGTTATAGCGTGTTACGTTGTATGGGATGATGTTATAACGTAGTACGTTATATGGTATGCAAGTATAACGTATTAGGTTCTATGGCATGAAGGTATAACGTATTACGCTATAACGGATGACGTTATAACGAATTATGTTATATGGGTCGACGTTATAACGTATAGCGATATATGGGAAGACGCTATAACGTATTACGTTGTATGGTATAACGATATAACGTATTACATTATATGTCATGACGTTATAACGTAATACGTGATATGGTATGACGTTATAACGTATTTCGTTATATGGGACGACATTGCAACGTGTTACATCATATAGGACGACGTTATAACGTATTACGTTATGTGGTATGACGTTATAACGTGTTACGTTGTATGGGACGACGCTATAACGTATTGCGATATATGGAAATACGTTATAACGTATTACGTTGTATGCGACGACGTTGTAACATATTACGTTATATGGGTCGACGTTATAACGCATTACCTTATATGGGGCGACGTTATAACGTATTACGT
>NT_179900.1:0-377 GCF_000188095.3 Bombus impatiens | reverse complement strand
AAGCACACGGGGGGACGGCAATAGTAATAAAAAACGACATTAAACATCACCTATACAGCCAGGTCAGTAAGGAACATATACAAGCAACCACCGTTACCGTACAGACTAACACCAACAAACTGCAGTTGTCAGCAGTATATGTACCGCCGCGACACAAAATCACAACGCAAATGTGGGAAGACTACTTCCGACACTTAGGTGACAAGTATATTGCAGCGGGAGACTATAACTCAAAGCACACACTATGGGGATCAAGAATCACCACACCTCGAGGCAGAACCTTGGAAAAATACGTCAGAAATAATAACCTCAATATATTATCCACAGGAAACCGACATACTGGCCGACAGACCTCAGCAAAATACCTGACCTGCTAG
>NT_179899.1:3304-3680 GCF_000188095.3 Bombus impatiens | reverse complement strand
GTGTGATCCAGGAACAGTGTCCGACAATTGCAGTCGGAGGGTTTGGGTAGTTTATGAACGCAACTCTACCCAACAAAACGCGATCATTCATTATCGCAACGCTAACAGGAAAAATAAGCAGAACTCGCGGTGGAACATTATCGCAACGCTAACTCTTATAGTGAATTTAATAAAAATTACTATTTACTATATAAAAAAGCTACTTTAAATATTCTGGTATTGCTACTTGCAATACTATAAAATTAATTGAAAACTAACACTTTTATAATCTAATTTTAAACAATAGAAAACAGGAAAAATTCTAAAAATTGCAAAAGACAATCGCGATATCGTAATTCGCAACTCTAAAGCAAACGCGATTATCATTTTATCGCAA
>NT_179899.1:0-969 GCF_000188095.3 Bombus impatiens | reverse complement strand
TTTTCCTGAAATCGACTGACGAAGGCTAGTGACCATTGCGTAAAACGTGATAAAACACATCTACAGAAATTATATTTTTAAAGTAAAGTAAGTAAACTTGAAATTATAATTGCAAATGATAGCAATATTAAGAGCGCGATTGCACTTAATCGTGTAAATGATATTATCACAATTGTGATTGTATCGGGACGTAAATTTAATCGATATGTGTCTCGACATTTTTAATATTTGAAGTTTTAACGAATAAGAGAAAGCGACGCAATTCCACGGCCTAACAACACACACACACATAATGTGGAAAATACGTCGTGCACGATACACTAACACATCGTCAGTCGCTGAGAAATTATTACATTACTTAATTCTAGATCATCGTGCCCAATGTCTTTCTCCCATTCAAGTAGCACCTGGGCACGTGAATGAGATCCTGACAATGGGTACGGAAAGGGTTAGACCTGAAAATCCTGATCTAAAAGAAATGATTAGTTTGTGTAACTTTTATTTAACGGACTAACGTTCTTTGATTTTATATTTTACTGCTTCGTATCTGATTAAATCTACTTTATTAATTTAATAGTAATCAACTAAGTCTACTTTATTAATTTAATAAATCGGAACAAAATTTTAATATTGCAATAAAGAATGCAATGGAATAATTGACTGTAAAAATATTACTAAGAAAGAAATTATCTCAGGCGATCTCTTTATCAAAGCACATACTCGAAAATGCAGAAGCAGTGTTCAAAATTATTGCTTTGATTCAGAAATCTGCCTGTCGCGAAGTGTCTTCTTGCACGTAAGATTTTACACATTTTTATACGGAAAAAAATGAACTTTAACTCATATTTTAAAGTGAAATAAACGAACGTGACTTAATATTGTCACCACTAATTTATTGCTTAAGATCAAGTATATTTATGATATACAGATATATTCGTGTAGATATTTGCCATTTGCAAATATTCATAC
>NT_179898.1:0-233 GCF_000188095.3 Bombus impatiens | reverse complement strand
ACGTATTACGTTATATGGTATAACGTTCTAACGTATTACGTTATATGTTATATCGTTATAACGTTATTCGTTATATGGTATGACCTTATAACGTATTACGATATATGGTATGACGTTATAACGTATTATGTTACATGGGAAGACGTTATTACGTACTACGTTATATGTAATACCGTTATAACGTAATACGTCATATGGTATGACGTTATAACGTATTAGGTTAATTGGTATGA
>NT_179897.1:0-377 GCF_000188095.3 Bombus impatiens | reverse complement strand
GTCAAAAATTAGTGACATTATAACAAATGATTCAACACCAACGGAATAGTCTTAGCAAACAAGAACAGGTACCTTATAAGTTAACGAGGTATGCATGCAACCAATCATCGTAGAAGGAAGTGTGCATGTAGGAACTCCACGAGAACTGGCTACGGATCCAACTTTGCAAAACATAATATACGACGGTATGAAGATATCGAAAGTAATAAATACCGAGGTAACCAATCATAACCTAAAAAGGGGAAGAATGTTGTAAACCATCTTGAAATAGAAATTGATAATAATAAGAAGCTTGTTACTCACATCGGAAGATACACATTAAAACCGACTCAGTTACAACAAGCCTACTACCAAACTTAAGTGAATACTTATGGAAT
>NT_179896.1:0-380 GCF_000188095.3 Bombus impatiens | reverse complement strand
GTTTTTCTTTTATTATTCTGTTCAACAGGCACCTTATTACTCCAGTCCCCGTTCTTTTCGCCAACCTCGACCATTGTAGAGAAAGTTTGCGTGGGGACAGTAACCTCTACGGATATTTCCACATGCTCCTACCTTTACGACCCTTCTAATTTGATATTGACATCAGCTTCTCCGAAACACTGTCCGATTTAGTTTTGGCCGAAGCGGCTAATTCTCTAATTTTTGGGTCCTTTCTGGAAATTATGACAAGACTATTCACGGCAGCTGCCATCTCCTTATAAGCCTCAATCATGAGGCCCCTCATCTCTTCCTATTCGCTGGGCCTGACTAACGTGCCCATGCCCATATGTAGTAACTGATGGATTCTTAGAGTAAGGACA
>NT_179895.1:0-380 GCF_000188095.3 Bombus impatiens | reverse complement strand
GTTTTTCTTTTATTATTCTGTTCAACAGGCACCTTATTACTCCAGTCTCCGTTCTTTTCGCCAACCTCGACCACTGTAGAGAAAGTTTGCGTGGAGACAGTAATCTCTACGGATATTTCCACATGCTCCTACCTTTACGACCCTTCTAATTTGATATTGACATCAGCTTCTCCGAAACACTGTCCGATTTAGTTTTGGCCGAAACGGCTAATTCTCTAATTTTTGGGTCCTTTCTGGAAATTATGACAAGACTATTCACGGCAGCTGCCATCTCCTTATAAGCCTCAATCATGAGGTCCCTCATCTCTTCCTATTCGCTGGACCTGACTAACATGCCCATGCCCATATGTAGTAACTGATGGATTCTTAGAGTAAGGACA
>NT_179894.1:415-672 GCF_000188095.3 Bombus impatiens | reverse complement strand
TGGAGTTCAACGAGCGCTTAAACGTCGAAATATCTCCAACAGGAGGGTAGTCACGGCTAGATTTCATCAAAAACGACGAAGTCTTCGCGATTTGCGTGATATTTTGCCTTTTCGACGCTTAAACGGTAGTGCCTTGCATTTGCAGTGTAAAATGGAGTTCAACGAGAGCCTCAACGTCGAAATATCTCCAACGGCAAGGAAATGACAGTTAGTTTTCGTCAAAATCGACGAAATCATCGGGATTTGCGAGCTATTTT
>NT_179894.1:0-358 GCF_000188095.3 Bombus impatiens | reverse complement strand
ATGGATTTCAACGAGCGCTTAAACGTCGAAATATCGCCAACGGGAAGGAAATCACGGCTACATTTCATCAAAGTCGACGAAATCATCGCGATTTGCGAGCTATTTTGACCGTTTCGACGCTTAAACCGTAGTGCATTGCATTTGCAGCGTAAAATTGAGTTCAACGAGCGCTTAAACGTCGAAATATCTCCAGCGGGAGGGAAATCACGGCTAGATTTCATCAAAACGACGAAATCTTCGCGATTTGCGAGATATTTTGACTGTTTCGACGCTTATACGGTAGTGCACTGCATTTGCAGCGCAATATGGTATTCAACGAGCGCTTAAACGTCGAAATATGTCCAGCGGGAGGGAAATC
>NT_179893.1:1454125-1485683 GCF_000188095.3 Bombus impatiens | reverse complement strand
TCTGGAGAGCCAACCAATGAATATGTAAACACAGCAACCCGTCATGTTCTGCTTCGACAAGGTATGTTTGGCACAAAATTAATGATAAAAACAGGTTCTAACTTAATTTGTTATTTCTTGTTAGGTGTACTTGGTATCAAAGTGAAGATTATGCTGCCTTATGATCCTCATGGCAAGACAGGCCCTAAAAAACCTCTCCCAGATTCTGTGTCGATTGTTGAACCAAAAGATGAGGTGTTTCCTTCACAACCAACATCTGAAGTGAAAGCATCGAAGGATTTGCCACAACCAATACCACTTGCGGTGTAATTTATATACAAATGTTAAATAAACTTTATTCTAAATAGCTTTTGAGGATAATTTTTAAATGACATTCATTTGTAATAAAATTATTTTAAACTATCTTTGAAGAATAACTATGATTGAGGCAATTATCCACTGCTAAATATCGCTTTACCAGGAAATCCATGGAATGACCCATATTTGTGTGAAATAATGAAAAATTATTTAGTTAATATGCTTTTGATACTAATTGATTCTTTCCCGAATAAAGTGGAGGGGGTCAGTGTAAACGATCAAAGACGCCTTAAAAAATATGAAGATATATCTGGTGATACAAAATATTACGTATTATGTTATAACATATAAAGTGTCCCCTGTTTTTAATTCACAGAGTTTTAAAGTAAATACATTTATACACGTAAAAATTAAAATATATAAAATGATCTGTCTTCTATTGTAACTCACATAAAACAAATATTTATTCTTTTAGAATAGTTCTTTATATATCATGTTATTCCAAAGTGTTCTTTCATTACGTTTATGCTGTTACATTACTGTTTTACGTAAAATTGTGCTCAACAATATATTTGTCCCTTTTTTACATACAAACAAGTAACACGTTAGGGGTAAGCGTTATGCACTGAACTTATCGTTTAACGACATGCATATTTCTTATAAGATAATTATTCCAAAGAATGTGTTTAGATATTTCGCTGTATATTGTATACAAAAAGTACGTTTGAAAAATCTAGTGTTTTTCTTAACTTCCTTCTATTCTCATGAATCTACTAATAGTATTAAACTATTCCGATTTTAATTTTCTTATATTGTAAAAAAATTGAAAAAAAAGTGTTAACATTTTTTTGTGAAAAAGGGACACCTGTTGTAGATATTTATAACCAATGTCTTTTTACCAGGAACATTAATTTAAAGCTCGCATGATATCATGTACAACGTGCTAAAGTATTATTTCCGCTTCCAGTTGTGCCTTTTCCGTCTTCGACTCCTATCGTGTTCTCAGCGTCAAACATGGACGGCCGTTCTATCTCGAAAAAAAGAAAGGTTTATTATATTTTCATAATTAATGTTTAATGATTTATGAAGATATGATGTTCGTTATGATAATTAAAATTATGTAAGGAATATTTTGTCCAAAAACAAACATAAATGACGTATGAAGTGAATACATTCGCGGTGTTTTCGTTTGATACACGTAACCTACACCATGTGCCTCAAACATTTTTAATATTCCTTGGACATTGAAATAATTTATGTGCATTATCATATTAAACGAAATATGTTAGCCAATGTTCTACTTTACATTCGGTTAAATTACGTTTATATTAATAGACGCGTACTTGTTAATTTACAACCTTTTATAATCGTGTATATTAAATGTAATTACCTCTGTTTCTTAGTTTGTCGGAGACGGTGTCTTCAAAGCAGAATTAAACGAGTTTTTAACTCGTGAACTTTCGGAGGATGGCTACTCAGGGGTAGAGGTACGTGTTACTCCCCATCGAACAGAGATAATATTGCTGGCAACGCATACGCAGAGCGTTCTCGGGGAAAAAGGTCGGAGGATAAGAGAATTAACTTCTGTGGTTCAGAAGCGATTTAACTTTAAGGAAGCACAGAACATTGAGTTGTATGCGGAGAAAGTTGCGACTCGAGGTCTTTGCGCTATCGCGCAAGCTGAATCTCTGCGTTTCAAGTTAATTGGAGGTTTAGCTGTACGAAGGTTAGTTTAAACATTTATATAATTTATGTAAACTTCTCGTACATAAATTGTACTATTTCTATGCAATTACAGAGCCTGCTATGGAGTTCTCCGCTTCATTATGGAATCAGGAGCAAAGGGTTGCGAAGTGGTTGTTAGTGGCAAATTGCGTGGACAGAGAGCAAAGTCCATGAAATTTGTTGATGGTTTGATGATTCATTCTGGAGAGCCAACCAATGAATATGTAAACACAGCAACCCGTCATGTCCTACTTCGACAAGGTATGTTTGGCACAAAATTAATGATAAAAACAGGTTCTAACTTAATTTGTTATTTCTTGTTAGGTGTACTTGGTATCAAAGTGAAGATTATGCTGCCTTATGATCCTCATGGCAAGACAGGCCCTAAAAAACCTCTCCCAGATTCTGTGTCGATTGTTGAACCAAAAGATGAGGTGTTTCCTTCACAACCAACATCTGAAGTGAAAGCATCGAAGGATTTGCCACAACCAATACCACTTGCGGTGTAATTTATATACAAATGTTAAATAAACTTTATTCTAAATAGCTTTTGAGGATAATTTTTAAATGACATTCATTTGTAATAAAATTAGTTTAAACTATCTTTGAAGAATAACTATGACTGAGGCAATTATCCACTGCTAAATATCGCTTTACCAGGAAATCTATGGAATGACCCATATTTGTGTGAAATAATGAAAAATTATTTAGTTAATATGCTTTTGATACTAATTGATTCTTTCCCGAATAAAGTGGAGGGGGTCAGTGTAAACGATCAAAGACGCTTTAAAAAGATGCGAAAATATATCTAGTAATATGAAATATTACGTATTGTGTTATAACATATAAGGTGTCTATTTTTAATCCACTGAGTTTTAAAGTAGATGCATTTATACACGTAAAAATGAAAATGTTATATGAAATAAGTTACAAAGATAAGAATAACTGTTAGAAAGAAAGATTTAAAAAATTGAAACCACGAAATTTAACATTTTATATGTTACAACTTAATACACGTTAATGAATATTTCCATAGTTCTCTCCATATATTATAATGCAAATTTAATTATTGTTTAATAACTAAGTAACAGTATTGGAATTGTAAGAACTGAAAAATACAATACATTAGATTAAATTTTAAATATATTCACTGTATGGAACACATTGTACTATGCACTCATTTAAATTCTATATGATTTAAAAGTACATAATTATAATCTTATTCCAGATCGATATTAGAGATCATGAAATATTAAAAATTCAATTATTATAATTATTTATTTATATACTTATTTTGGTGTTTAGTAAATAAATCCTAAATCTAATTCCTTAATAAACTGTATGAAACAGTCCCCAAAAACCTGTTATCATTTATGATCAAAAAGGGGCACAAATATTAATTAAAATTTTTAAATATTTGGTATTTCTCATATTCATTTTGAATAACAGATCATAAGTTTGTTGTTTTTTACATTTGCACTCAATTTGTCATTCATTTATATGAAATTATTATTACATGGACCCTAGAACCCTAGGAAATTTGTTTTTATAATTTAATACACTTGTTTTAACTGAAAAATTACTGACGCACAGGAGCCATTTGTTGTGTAAGTGATAATAGACCTTCAATTATTCGTCGCACTATAACTGGCATTGTTGGTTTCCTTGAGACTGAACTTAGCCCATTTCTGATTTCATAGAAAACATTACGGGTGAAAGGATTTCTTTGTGACGCGAGACGGAATTTTAAGAATTGGAAATAAATAAATGGTGTCAATAAACCGGCACGTCCCCTGTAAGTAGTTGCTTTTATAAATTATTTGTATATCTAATTTCAGAAAATTAATAAATGTCAATACGTACGTAAATACAAGAAGAACTGTGAAAGGTAAGATGATTATCTCAGATAATGCACAAAGTCGCAAAATATTTCGTGATTGAAACTCCACCAGAGATATTAACAGGCGTGCTCCCCACCAGCTATTTTGACCTAAACACTTAATTAAAAAAGAACAAAATAACTACTAGTTACCACAATGATGACTATGCATCATAGATATGTTAGCATGATGACTCAGCATTGAAAAATAAAATCTTTTTACTTACATCAAGCAATGTAAGAGAACCACTAGCAAAATGCATCAATGCAAATAAAAATATAGGCGTTAACACCACTAATTAATAATTGAGGAAAAATAATTCTATTACATTTTGTGACAAATCTATCTAAGCCAAGAAGTGTCTTACTTTATATCTATTATCATATAAAAAGGATACATGTAACAGGAGCAGTATAGAGGAATATTAAAGAATAAAATAAATAATGGCAGGAATCTTCAATAAATAAATGTTCCAAAAATTGTCGATTCAATTGAACATGTGGCACTCTTTGGTGCAGGCGTAGTGCACTAGTTGCTGCATTACTCATTAATACTTTATAATAAATATTATAAGAATTACTGAAATATAAAATACAAAATTTAATTTTCTGATTCATATGATAAAATAATTTGTAACAACATACCCAAATATTGGAATGATATAACCAATAGTAAATATAAGAGTGAAAAGTCTTGTAACCCATAATCCAACTTTAATCTTATTATCAATGATGTGTTGCTTCAAAGCAAACCAGCCTTTCTCCATGTGTACTGAAGTATCTTCTGGTGTTGCACTTGTAGTATCTGCCATTCTGTATATTAAAGATAATTCAAACGTTACAATTTCTAGATTCTGTATCATTTATATGAAATCTTTCACATTTTCATTACATTTAAAATAATTAGTGAAAAACACATTCAAAAATATGGCAAAAATATGTAAATCGCGTTCTATTTTCTAAAGTGAAAGCAACTAATTTGAATAAAATGTTAAATATACAATACCTCATATATAGGTTAAAAATTTATTAGTTTTACTATTACTAGGAAAAGTTTTAAATCCTATAAGGTATAAACAAAAGTGAATGCTTTTAGGAAATATTTAACCCAATTTTTTTATTAGGTATTAAAATCCTATTTACAAACTATATTCTGTATCAATGAATTATTTTTCAATTGTAATCATTTAAATGGTACTTACTTTGTAATTAAACGCTTGTTCACTAAATAGAAAAATTTCAATTTCTACAAACACTTGCATAAACGAAAATTGCAATGAATACAATAACGTAGTGCATCTGCGTAAATTTGCTACCTACATATGTATAATTTCCTCAGATATCTTAATAATTACTTTGAGTTTCGAGTTAAAGATTTCTAACTTCTCTGATAGATGGTGTGGATGTGATTATCCGTTGCCTACCGCACTCTACTGGTATTTTATTGAATTATAAAACAATTGGTTTTTGAAGAAAAAAATACGCTATGTAAACGGTGTTTTTATTTTAACATTGTTTACATTTTAGAAATAATAACTTTTTACCGATGCATTCATTACGTACATTATCTGCAACGTAAATACATATTTATTAGTATATTATTATAGCATAAGTAATTATTTATCTTAATTTGTAATTAATTTTGATTTGTAACTACACGCATTGATATTATATGCACTTGTGTTTTAATAATTCAAAAAAATTATTGCGATCTATAGATATGTATTTTTAATCAATCTTTATTAATGAAGATGTATTATAGATTGAAGGATATTTTTGAGAATTAGAAGGTTATGAGATATTTTAATTAAAAATGAATACTTTACAACATATTATTCGTGGGAACGATGATAAAAAGAGCATTTGACTCTTATTTATTAGTAAATTCGATTTAAGTAAGGAAATATGATTTGTAAAACGCTTTTTAATCATTTTTTAATAAGCAATAACCGTAATATCATAATCGTAAATTGTGATATTACAGTTATCGTTTAAATTAAATAAATATTAAAGTAATATCTAATGAAGATATATTTCCTTTATAATTAATATAAAATTGAAACTAATGTTTTTATTGAAAAATCGAGTTATATGATGTAATATACATGCTCATGAATACATCTGAAAAACATTCTTCATTTCCACTTAATAAATGCAAAATATACACTTAAAGTATGAAAATAACGGTACAATTATTTTTAATCTACATACGGAAGTATAAAGGAGCGAAGCAAGAAAATACTCGACTTTTATTTTAACTCGATTCTTTGCTTTACCCGTAATCGTTACTTTAACACAAGATTTAATTTGTCTTCAAAATTGTAAAAAGAAAATAAATCTTTTTAAATTGCTAAAAGTAAATTTAGAAGAATGCTGCTCATCGGCACGATTTGTACTGTAGTTGCAAGTGGTTTCGTGTATCATAAGTTACGACAAAATCGTCCTTTGATAGTCGAAGAATTATTATGGAACGTAAAATATAATTTACTAGCTATCAAAGACCTCATAAATACATGGATAAAGAGCAAAAGAAATAAAAATGGTAAGTGTTAAATATGTTTGGTGCATTTGTAAAATTTTCTATAGGTTTAAAATTTAGGGTATGACGTGGAAGCAGTATATTAGGATTTATATCTTTATAAAAAGAAACTGCTGGCAATAAAAATTATAATAATCTGTTAACATTATGTAACTAAATGTATTTTTTAAGAAAAAAATAAAAAAACTATTAGTATATATTAATACAAAGTCGATAAATATTAAAATAATATGAAATGTATTAATGAAATGTTTATAATTAATAAGAAATTATGATATTTTGATGTATATATATTTCCTTTCCTTTCTCAAGATTGTTTACCTCAACCAGGAAGAGTTGCAATTGTAACAGGGGGGTCTAGGGGGATTGGAGTTGAAGTAGTAAAAATGTTTTTAGAACTTGATATGGAAGTGATAATTGGTAAGTTTAAAAACTAACTAAGTTCCATTTATTTATGAAATTTATTTCTTTCAATATTTTATATGAATTTTAAAATAAAAAATTTTTCAGCTTGTAGGACACCTTCTGCAGGTGAGAATGCTATTCTTCAAATTAGAGAATCTGGTGTCAAGAGTGGACAAGCAAAAGTATATAAACTTGATAATACTTCTTTGAAGTCTGTAAAGCAATTTGCTATGGAGATAAAAAGAGACTATAAACAGATTCATGTCTTAATTAATAATGGTAACTTAATTAATAAGTAAATAACATAAATATGTAAAAGGTTATTAAATCAAAATTAGTATAATTTTATTATTTGTAGCTGGTGTCATGTTTTGTCCTTATGAAGAAACAATAGATGGCTTTGAAAAACAGTGGTCTGTAAACTATTTATCACATTTTTTATTAACAGCGCTACTATTGCCATTATTGAAAATTGGTGGACATCCTGAACGATGTAGTAGAATTGTTAATGTTACTTCCTGTGCTCACCTCTTGGGGGAAGCTAATTTCAATGATGTTAACAACAAGTACTATATTATCATTCTATTTTGCACTTCATATTGGTTCTCTTTTACAATTCATAGATTCATTGATGTAAATTCTCTTCATTAATTAGGAAAAAGTTCCTTACTAAATTTGCATATGCACAAAGCAAATTGGCACAAGAAATATTTACAAAAGGATTACAACATCTTCTAGAAGAAAAGCAGTATTACATACAAGTTTATTCTGTACATCCTGGAGTAGTGTATACAGAACTTTTTATACATTCTTTTATTTGGAAATTGAAATCAATTACTCAATATCTTTTTAAGGTAAATGTATCCAAATGCAGTAAAACTTCGAAGCCCGTTTATAGTGACAAGTTTTTATATACTGTCAGTTATATGAACTCGTAACTGAGTCTCTATCATTTAAACTATGCTCAAGTGTAGTTTCAATTATACGTACACGTATTCTGAAGTCAACATATTCGTTTTGTTTAAATTGATATATAATTTAACACAATTTGGGTTAAAATTGTTGTTCAACTTCAGTTTGAACGTCAACTTCTATTATTGAAGCTCATAGCAGTAGCTCTTATTCAAATTCTACTTTGTCCCTCAAACGGTTCGGATAAACGAAGTTCTACTGTATTATAATAATAATTAGAATAATACATTTTTTTTTTAGACTCCCAGACAAGGCGCTACTCCAATTGTCTATGCAGCTGTAAATAAAGCAGTTGAGAATTGTGGTGGTATATATATAGATAACTGTTGTCGCAGCGAAGGTCATCCAGATGCTTTGAATTTAACTATACAAAAAAAATTATTTGAATTATCTCTTCAGCAAGTACAACTAAATAATTTTTTTCAGTATGTATAGTGAAAATTTAAATTATAGATACTAATCTTATTCACTTTGTACTTAAATGAATTTTATAGTATGAAGTAAATAGTAAAGTTACAATTATACATATATAAATATATATATAACTTAATAGTATAATAATCATATTCATTTGGAAGGAATAACCTTTTAAATGAATGTACACATATTTCTGATTTATTTATTTATGTAGAACATTATTAAGTGAAATTTTGAAACTTTTACAACAAATTTATATGGCAGGAGAGCGTTGCAAATCTTGCCAATTAAGAATAATATGGAGTATACTTTCTATAACATAATTCATTCTGATACCCAATTGCAATATATTTTAATTTACATTATGTGTATATTAGATATAAAATGTGAACACATTTCGTATAAAATAGTTTTATAAATAAAAAATGTTATAAAACGAAACAAAATCGTTTGTCATTTGTTATAGTACCTTTTAAGTCTATTATCGATCGGTTTGTATAACATAGAATATATATTATCTCTATATTTTAGACTACGTTTCAAACAATACACAGGTTCAATATTTTTGTTATAAGACATCTTCTTGTCGAGTTTTGT
Organism: Bombus impatiens; assembly: GCF_000188095.3. Lineage (NCBI taxonomy): Eukaryota > Metazoa > Arthropoda > Insecta > Hymenoptera > Apidae > Bombus > Bombus impatiens. The sequence continues at coordinate 1,476,852 of NT_179893.1, read as the reverse complement.
TTAATCAAATTAAAAATCAGGCTTATTATAATTATCTTTTATCTGTACACAAACTGATATGTTCTTATCAGTATAATTTTATTGTAAATTTTTATGCATGTTTTATATTATTTAAAACTATAAATATTATTGCACAGTAGTTGCGAGTAGACAGTAATTTGAAAATCTACTTACAAACTTTATGCTGTTAAAACAACATAATTATATAAAAATCACAACAAATTTAAGTAATACAATATACAATGTCATTATATATTTGAAACAAGTTAAATACACTAAATAAAACTTTTTGAAAAATTACATGAAATGTTTTATTATTTCCCTACGCATTGTAATCTAATATTAATACAAACTATATGATGTGCAGCTATCAATACAAATACAGATAAACAATTTCAAATATGTTCGTGAAGAATATCCATACATGATTTTATTTTATAAGTATTCAACTTTTAAATTGTGTGAAATATAGAAAATAAATACATAATGTACATATATTTAATTTTCTTAATGAAAACTTATAAAAAGTGGAGGTGACCCATTATGTAATAATGTAATCATAAAAAACATGAGATGGTATAAGTTATTATTCATTTTTTGTATTTAAAATATAAAAAGGTATAAAGACTAGAGTGATGTGCTAAAAAATTGTGTTATTGATATAATAGTACGAACAACAAATGTCTTATTTATAACATAAATACTAATAAAAATCTATAAAATACAACGTCGAACAATGCATAGACGGGACAAGCATTAATTATCCGCCAGAATTATAAATAAAATCTTAAAAGATACAACAAAACTTTGGTTGCGTAAATGCTGCTAACATAATCATAGTCACACTTATTATAATAAGCAATGATCAAGTAAAAAATTATTCATAATAATTTTTACTATTTATAATAAATAGTACATATATGGAACTTTGCTTTCATTTTAAGTTTCGCTTGACTTTTAAAGCAGCAAACATTTTTGTGTATACTGCGGATTTGGAAAAATCTTGGACGATATTAGGCTTACATTTTTTAGTAGAAATCTTATATTTGTAATGACTTCATATTCAGTCACCAAATATGAAATACTTATTTGTACTTTCTGACATAATAAGAATATTATAGAACATATAATAAACTTCCATTTATGGGCACAACATTAAATGTCAAAAAACAGGCGTCCAACTTATTTATTATTCAAATAATGCAATCATAAAATTATAACAAAAAGACTTTAGTTAATATCTATAAGAACACATATGAGAACAAATATTTATCAACATATTTAAACTTCGTTTTAATCTTAAATATTATATATTTTTTGCAACAAAATTGTCAATATAATCTGCATGATATAACACTAGATGCTAACATATAATATCAAAGATGTTCTAATATTAGAATTTTTTTTATTTAGTGGCAGAAGATTGACTAATATTGCATTCAATCCCTGTACTCTATAAAAATTATATGATAGTGTTCTACGTACATATTTAGCAACTGAAATTATGCATTTTCTGAATGACTTAATAATAGATATAAAAGCTAGTTAAGAAAGTCGACTACAACCACAGTTACTTGTATCACCAATTGATGTTGTTTTTCCATTTATAGAAGTTGCATTTGTTTCATATCTAGGTAGTTCTTTACTGCGTGCTTGCTACAATAATATATCAATTTGATTACAGTTAAATCTTCAAATAAAAATTATTTATGAAAGAGATTTGTCATCTTATTACCTCCATAAGTTCAGCTGCTATTTCCATGAATAGCCGTTCTACATTCTCTGCTTCTTTAGCAGAAGTTTCTAAAAAGTACATCCCATGTCTTTGTGCAAAATCTTCTCCTACATGTGTTGGTATTTCTCTGTCTTCTCGATCAATTTTATTACCTAAAGAAATAATTAAATATATATAATATACAGAGTCTGGCTAAATAATGTGTAAAAATAGACACAATATGATTCCTTGTGGATGAAAATATAGAATAAAGCTTTTTGATTTTCTGTTTAGATTTCAAGAAAGTCGAGATTGAAAATTTATCAATATAATATACTTATTATGATTACTTAAACATGGGTAATTCTGGACTAGACAAGACTAAATAATTGACAAGAAGTTACTCTATATGTGAAAATAAGTCAGAAATGTAGAACAAAACTCTTTTAAAAATGCTTTGTTTCAGAGAAAAATAAGTTTGAAAATTTATCATATATGTGTGCTAGACTGATTCTTAACTAAACATGTTCAAACTCTATTTTCTTCAGAATAAAGCCTTAAACAGAGAAATTTGATGAAAAATAACATATATTATTTACCTACTAATATCCTAAGAACTTTATTACTTGCATATTCTTCAATTTCTCTTAACCAATCTGGTAAACAATCAAATGTAGGTTGACAGGAAATATCATAAACCAAAATCAAAGCATGAGCTGACCTATAATAACTTTGTGTTATTGAACGAAACCTTTCTTGACCGGCAGTATCCCAGATTTGAAGCTAAAAGAAGAACAATATTAAGTATGCACAGCACAAAATTATTTTGAAAAAGTATATCTGTGTATATTGGATGAATCATAATGCATTACATCACATGCATACCTTAACTTTCTCATTTTCTACTTCTACAGTCTTAATCATAAAATCAACACCTATTGTTGCACCCTGGCCTGGGGGAAATAATCCCTATAAGACAAATGTATATATTAATAAATAAGAATGCATATTTAGAGTATTATTTTCTAACTGGACCATCCATATAAGGCATTATCATATCACAAAAACAGATGGAACAGCTTACATAGAAAGTATGTAAATTAATCGAATTTATTTATTATGACAAATTTTTTTATGCTTTTGTTAATAACTAATATGATTTAATTAATCATATAAATGTGTATGCATATATACCTGGGTAAATCTGCGCACGAGGCAAGTCTTGCCGACACCCGCATTTCCTACGAGCACAACTTTAAAGAGAAATTTGTAATCCTCCATCACATTCGTACCGTATTACGGTCAGAAACCCTATGCAAAACTAACGAAGCATCTGCAAGCACGACACGTACAATTTCCGCAAGCGTTCACTGTAACGATGGACCGAAATTTTATAATGTACTTCTTTTTAATGAAATTCACTTTTTTTCATTAACTTTAATGAAAACTGTTCGTGACACTATTCGGTATTTTCTATTTTTACGATTTACCGAATACACAATGTTTCATTTTGATAAAATAAACACAGAAACAAGTATTTAACAGAAATCGTGACTAACTTTCCAGACTTTCTGCCATTCTGTCAAAATGACGTTTTCTCTCGTCCCCGCCATTCAATTATGACGTTATCATGATTTAGAAAAAATACAATTTTGAAGTTGCCTATTGTACATACATATATATGTATAAACTTCAAAATTCCCTATCATTTCTTATTTTATTCTTAAATAATTTCACTCCATTTCGTTTTTTGTATGTTATAATTGTATAGATAATATTTAAATAATTGTAAAATTAAAAATAATAATTAATAATAGCTATTTGCAATATCATAGGTAATAATGTTATAGATAATATATTTATGAAATAAAAAAATTATTTTACTTATCTATTACAATTAAATAATTAACAGTTAAATTCTAGAAAACATTTAAAGTATTTCTAATAATTCATTAAATAAATTTCAATAGACTTCGTAATTTCATTTTGTCGTTTTGTCTCAATATAAATTACTCATAAGAATTGTCTCAATGAAAACGCATCTATATGCTTCCATTTTGCACACTAGCGACACGTGCGGAAAATTGTGAACTTCTAGTATACTAAGCAAACTGGTTGTATTTTGCAACGGAATATGTGATTGGTTCTTTACAGAAATTCAACCGACAGAGTAAGAAATTTATCCAATCACGATGAGCGTTATATATTTGTAATCCCGTTAGAAGGTACAAAGGAATGGTAGCCATTTTACGTGGATATCCCGTTTGGCGTAGCAGTAGTGTCCGCGTGATTATCGCGAAAAGTCAAAATAATCGTGTTTCGGGATATTTCAGTTTTTTCGAAATGCGTTAAAAAGGTAAATGTTAACCAGTGTCGCTTATAGTGTTCTCGGTAAAACTCATTATAGATCGTGAAGTTATAGTATCAATGTCGTTCAAGCTTGTTCGAGTCAGGCGTTAAGGAAATCCAGATGCGTGTTAGTTATTCGTGTACACTTAGGTATTTGTGCTGATCTTCTAGAACGTGCATGGATATTGCAATAGTAGTGTTAAAAAAAACTTTTGGAAAGTGCATAATTACTAAAACAGTGAAAAAATCGATATGTGTATATGACGTCTATCAATCTTTTGTAAAAAGATTTCAGATAATATTACATAAATAGAGATCATAACGTATTAATTCTTGTTCAGGTTAATGCTTTAAGATTGATTATATTAATTTGTTTAATACAAGCTGAATTTTAAGACATTGTATACATGTCCAATTTTTCTGTCTTATATATATCGCAATTCAGTAAAAATGGAGTGGTCTAACCATAAAAAGTCAAGAATTAATATCAAATAAAGATTTTGTTGTGCACTACATTCTTATTTATATAACAAATAATTTTGATTAGAATATTCCATATTTTTTTGTATATTAAAATTTTCCAATTTTATTGTAATCTCACAAATATGTAACAAACAATAATTATTTAACTGTCCATTGAATTATAATGCTAATAATTTGTTATTACTTTCAAAAGTTGTAGAATGCGTACATGTGAATTTGTAACCATTCAATGTATGGATATATTAATGTTTCTATAATTTTGTAGTTTTTATATTTAGTTCTTTTTATAAAATATTTTTTAAATTTAGCAAACTTTTGTATGATATATTGCACATTATGAATATTTTAAAACAATTATTAAAGTTGCATAATAAAGAATTAATAAATTCTTGTCACTAAATATGTTATTTTAATAAAAGATCAATAAGAGTTATGTGTTTATGTTATTGCCTTCATATATTAAAAAATATGTTGTTGTTCCTAATACTTGTTTCTTTGTATTTCACAGTATAATTACCACTGTCAATTTGACCAAGATTTGTTGCATTTATCAACTGGCAACACAACATCATGACATCAACAAAGTCTAAGGAAATAGCGGATGAGTATATCTCATCGCTGTCTGATTTGACTATTAACAGTAAACCATTAATTAATATGCTTACTATGTTGGCTGAAGATAACATAGAACATGCACCAGCAATTGTACAAGCTGTTGAGAATCATCTACAAAAGGTTATTTATCTCTTATAATATATTAGTTCAAATAGTATATAAGTTGTTTTGTATATTATAAAATATATTATGTTTACATTGTTACATGTTTATTTAATATTATTTTTTTACTATCTATAAGAGATTGGTGTTTTGGAAATTTACATGTCTCATTTTTTTAAATATTTATGAATTATATATTATAAGTGTTAAAACTAGCAAAGCTGTATTTCATACCGTTGTTTATTTAAAATATAACAAAAGTAAATAAAACAATTAAAGATAAATGAAATTTGTATAATCACCTTTTCTTCTTTGTTTTTCAATTGTATTTATGTCACCTTTGTGTATATATTATGGTGTGAAATAATAGCTTAAGTTTATTGATATAAATTTAGATACATATACATTATATTATGTCCTTTTAGGTGAGAAGTGATATCAAATTACCTGTCCTTTACTTGATTGATTCGATTGTGAAGAATGTTAATGGAGCATATTTAAATCTCTTCACTCAAAATATTGTAAATACATTTTGTGGAGTGTTTGAAAAGGTATGTTTACTAACTACTATTTGAAAAATGCATATTATCTAAAAATATATATTAATCATTTCTATTTTTTTTGTTTAAAATATGTATAGTCTTGTTTTATTTTAAAGTAATTTGCTTGGTCTTATACTATATTTATATTTGAAAAAAAACAAGTGTATTGCAATTGTAAGACTTACATAGATCTATAAGATAATCATTTAGTCAATATCAGGTCATTGTACTTTGTGTATCTATACTGTAAAGCTTAAAATTTTCTAAAGACAGGAGAAACATAAAACTCAGTATTATTTGTATAAATAATTAGGTGGATGAAAATACAAGAGCCAGCATGTGGAAATTGAGGCAAACATGGAATGATGTATTTCCAGCAAAGAAATTATTTTCTTTGGATGTACGAGTGCAAAGTATTGATCCTGCTTGGCCAATCACTGCCTCTCCTACTAGTGTTTCTTCTGGATCTATCCATGTTAATCCTCGTTTTTTTTCAATGGTTAGTTTAATAAACTTATTTGCTTGAAATATATGTATAAATAACGAATATGTGATTAGATAATATATTTTCATACTTGAAATGTAATTCATACAATTTTATTTCTAGCCCCAACAATCAGCAACATCTATTGTCTCACAACCAATTGTAGCACCTGTTAAGCTTCCACCAGGTGATCCTGTGACACCAACGGAAGCAGCAATGCGAGAGCAATTATTAAAGAAACAGCGAGAACTGATAGAACTACAGAAAAAAAAGATTGAATTAGAATTACTTCAAGCTAAAGCTAATTTAGAACAACAACAGCGGCAACTTGATAAACAAGCTGGAAATTTAAAAGCTGAACTGGTGAGTTAAAAAATAATCTTTTTTTAACTGCATTTTTTAATTTTAACCAAACTTTATTATTTTTTCTTTGAATAGGTTGCAGTTACAACACATATTACGCCAAGCACAGAAACTGTCACGCAAGGGAAACCTGTTGCAACCACTGTGCCAAGTCAAGCATCAAAGCAAGTAGCAAAACAGGTAGTTATTTAAATTATACATTTTCATCATTGTGCCACAAAATGCTATGAAGCAAAATTATTGCGTTATGTATTATTTTTTAACAGTAGTTTTCCTATTTGAAGTTTCCAGCAGCAGCCGCTTCGCTTCTGAAAAATGCAGGAACGAACAATGGCCCACGAATTGCACCAGCTAGTAGTATAGCAGTAGCATCAGCTAAACCGGTATCTCGTGATCCAAGACTAAAAACTACCTCGGCTCAAGATGTACCAGTTTCAAGCGTGGATCCTCGTCAGCGAATAAGTACACCAACTCAGAAGGATTCGCGGGGTGAAGGCCAAGCGCAGTTAGCGGCACATACAAACACTGTACTTTCAGATCAATTAAAACAGCAGTTACTTTCGAAACAGGCTGTGACTAGCACTATCAACAAGTCTCCGACAAATCTTGCCGGCTCCGATACTGCGACGTTAAACGCTAGTAATAACAATAATGCTAATACGAACCTCAACAATAATAATAACAATAAAAATTTCAGTGGTAACGCAAATAAAGATGCTGTGTCGCATCGAACAAGTCAAAAGAAAGACCCTCGATTGTCTAGTAATAGTAGTGGTAACCTAAACAGTAATAATTCCAAAGGTTCTCAAAGTTTATCTATGGGTAGCAATAGTTCTTTATCTGCGAGTAATAGAGGAGGTGGAAATAACGATTCCAAGTCGAAAGACTCGAAGAGTTCGAATTCTCGAACTTCTTCATCTTCGGCAATCGACAAGTCTGCTTCCTCAAAATCCTCGCATAGAAAACTAGGTAACAAATCGCGATCTAAACAACCTCAAACATCTCCGTGTAAAATACCGAAAGTCGACAGAGATGCCAGTCCTGTTAGGTCCAAATCTCGTGAAAAAGATAGTGGAGACAGTTCACCATCCTCGCGTACCTCTCCCCAATCCTTCCAAAACTCTAAAAATCGAAAAAAGAATACAAAATCGAGAAAACGCAGTCCAAGCCCTCCATATAGAATTCCTAGGCGCAATGATGCAAAATCCAATTTAAGTCTAAGCAATTCTAGTGGTGTTACTGAGGAGGAGCAATCTGGTTCATTGATAGTCTCTCCTCCTCATCCACCTACATTTAAAGAAATCAGACCGAATGCTAGACAAAGAAATTACGTAAGACGTAATAAGGATGGCAGTCTTAGTCCCGAGCGCTCTCCAGCAAATGCTGGAAACGTTCAAACTGCTGTGGAACCAACTTTGGAATCATCCAGCAAAGATGAAGACTTGAGAGCGACACTACCTCTTCCAGGTGCAGCCGCTTCTGTATTAGAAAAGAGTGAGTTAATATTTTACGTTTTTCAACATAAATATAAATTATTTATAAACACACATGCATCATATACTTTGCATTATTTAATGGTGAGTTAATTTTTTATGATATGTGGTTATAATGATGTCCCTAGCTCTAAAGATTTGCGTCAGAACAATTTCAGCTGTAATATTACTTTAAATCTTCAAAGGCGAAACATTAAAATATATTTTATTCATGAATAATATATTCTTTATTTCTCTGTTTCGAACAAACATTTTTTATTTCTCAAGATATAAAACTAGCATGCAAAAGAGGATGCAATGATCCTATATGTTGGTAAAATTAAATACGCATATAATTCTTGTATAATATACGAGTTATTTCACTTTGCTTCGAAATCTTTTTCAGAAGAGGACTTAGATTTGCGTGTATTACCACCAGCAGTTAATACTAACAAAAGACAAACTGCAGAACACATGGAATCTACATTAGTAAAGAAAACAAAAGCTGAAAAGTTCGATGCGTATGTATTTTTATTTCTTTCTTCCTTGGCTATACAAAATATATAGTGCACAGTTAATGTAACTCTTCTAATTTTATAGATTATTTGGAAATGAAGACGTTGATCTGCGAACATTAACTCATCCCAAAGCTGGACGACCACCTACACCGCCCCCACCCGTAATATCTGGTGAAGATGGCAAAGATGGGTGGGCAAAACTAAAGACACCATCAAAGAATGACAGAGAAAAGCAAGCTAATAATACTGATGATAAGCGTGATGCTAGAGATCGTAACAGAGATAGATTGGGTAGACTGAGGCTTTACAACAAACTTCCGGATGATCCTAAAGAAAGAAGAAGAACATTATCGAACGAAGATCAAGATAACAGATCAGGTCGAAGAGGTCGAGAAAATGATAAACCTGAAAAGAATGAAGACAGAAATATAGAAATAATAATGAAACAAGCTGCAGAACAATTGAATCAAGGATCCATTACTAAAACTCAATACAATACTCTCATTCAAGAAGTTTTACATATGAGCGAAGATCGGAAATTAAGAGCTGCACAACGAAAGGAAAAAGAAGTAGGTTCTATTGTATGGGAAAAGGGTGTAAATTTGGATATAGCGGGTCCAGGTGAGCGTACTTCTACATTTAGTCCTTCTGGTGATAAGGAAATGATGAGAAACAAAGATCATCCTATTGCAAGAAATCCAAACGGCCCTAGATGGCAAAATCAACCATGGCAACAACCAGGACCATGGGCTCATCCGCCAGGACCTCCTTACGGTGGACCACAAGGACATTTTAATTCAGATTTTAGACCAGTTGGTCCATGGCAAAATCCAAGACACTTCGGACCAATGCGACCCGACTATCAATATCACGGTGGCTTCAATCATTCTATTGGTCCAAATCCACGATTAGGACCTGGAATGATGGGACCTATGGGACCTAATGGTCCGCTCATGTCAAATTTATTACCTAATGGTCCAATTGGGCCAATGGGCATGCCTAATCCACCTATATCATTACCGGGAATGAACGGACCTGGAATGATGATAAACAATGGACCAATGACAAGTCTTATATCAAATACAAATATGTCATCATTGAATGCTTCAAGGAATGTATCGCCAAGTTCGTCTTCGAAGTATGATATCGAAGATGGCGATCAAAATTATACTACAACGATGATAAAGAATCCAAATCCTCATAGTCGTGAATTACCGCCACCAGACTCAAAATTATTAGATGAAATTGCAAGAGATACTATGAAATCTATAGATATAGACATACAGCATATACCACGTGAAATCAGGTACTACGGTCAAACTGGAGTAGTTTTTATGAATTGGGATGATCCAAGAGAAATCGGATTTCAAGATGGTATACGGCGGATTTTAATTGATGATAAAATCACTATAACCTGTGCATTTAATGATAATTACAAAGAATTTATTTATGAAGGTGAAGTTCATAGGTATGTATCCTAATGTCGTGCACTCGACTAACAGATTTATATATAATGTAAAATATTATCGACCTGTTTATGTTTTCAGAATTAAATTAGGTGCACCAACGAGAGAGTTATATATTGATGATAGGTGGTATGAGTGTTATTTCGGTGGTATGCCAATAACAGTAGATCTTGGTGGTAAAAAGGTTAGCGTAAAATTGGAAGGACCTCCACCCCTTGTTAAGATTGGTACTGTAAAGAGAACAGACTTAGTAGTTGCCAAAATTAATCTTATTATTAATGCCCGAAATATGGTTCCTGTATTTTTAGATGCAAAACCTCAAATGTTAGTTGTGTTCATATTATTACAAACTTTAGACTAAGGATGTATAAAACAATACTTACAAATTTAAATATTTACAGATTTGAAATTGAAGGGAAACCTCATACACTTGAATTTATAGACTCGTTACAAACAGTTCTTTTAAATGGGCGGCCATTTAAAGTGGAATTCGGTGGACTGCCTAAACCAATTATTGTTAGGGATAAAAAGCATTTTATAAGATTTTCGGTACTGCCTAGAGGTGTCCGACCAGGATATGTTAAGATAGCAGGTATGAAAGGTGAAGAACCTATCGAAGCACCACCTACCCCGCCTCTATTGACACAAAAGCCGAAAGTGGATGCAGCTTCTACACCAACGCAGTTCTCTGCTGTTGAACATGAATCAACGTCACAAGATGGTTCGGATCTTAGATCTACTCCTAAACCGGGTAAATATTATATTTGTAACAACACATCATGTAATATGTAAAATAGTATGTGGACCGAAATATAGTATATTTTTCTGTGTAATATTGCATTAGACTTGTAGCGAAAATTTGCTTTGTTTCAGATTTGCAATTAGACGTGTTATCTTCAGCTTTACCATCTGCAATGGCACCATCGTCTGGATTATCTTATCAAGCTGAACCAGCTGAAAATCCACCTACAACTGCTCCACCATTATCATTACCGCTGAATATGAATGAACTGTTTCAGAGATTAGTAGAGACTGGTATTGTATCGAATCTTTCCGAACAAAAGAAACAAGAAGAGGAAGAAAAGAAGGAACCAGAAATTATTCCGGTTTCATTTGATAAACCAGAAACACTTAAAGTGTAAGTATAATTTTAATAAAACACTATTTTAAATTAATTATTGTATTTTGCATTAATTTTGAATTGGAAATATTCCTTATTTTAGTAAGCAAACGGCTATTGCGGCAGCATTGTACAGTGGCATGCAGTGTAGTTCTTGTGGTGCCAGATTTGCACCAGAATTAGCAACTCGGTATAGTCATCATTTAGATTGGCACTTTAGGCAAAACAGACGAGAAAGAGATTCTGCAAGGAAGGCTCATTCACGACCTTGGTATTATGATGTTAGTGATTGGATACAGTTTGAAGAAATTGAAGATTTAGAAGATAGAGGTAAACATTTTTTATTTTTATTATTTATAATCTATTTTGTAATGGGAGACCTAATATCTTATTTACATTGTTTAGTACAAAGTTGGTTTGAAACGGAAAAACAGACGGCTGATACGGAAGGTATCACGGCCGAGGATTCTCCTCAAGAAGCCTCACAGCCTAGTGTTCCCACTGGAACTGATGAGGATTCTAGATGCCAAGTATGCCATGATGCATTTGAACAATTTTATAATGAAGAAAAGGAAGAGTGGCATCTAAGACCAGCAATTAACTTTGAAGGAAAGAATTATCACCCATTGTGTCTTGATGATTACAAGGTTGGTTTTATCTTATATCTTCCTATATTTTCTGTTAACATTTTATCATATTTCCGATCAGTCAATCGGAATATAATATCGATATAAATATATTAATGAATTCTTCATTTGTTGCATTCTTGCAAAAAATAGGAAAAGAGTCTCGTGGTATGTGCTTCTTTATAATCCATATTTTCATATTGCACTTGCAGAAAGTTTCCGCACTTATAGATATAGTGGAAGTAATTAGGCAATGAAAGATGTAATGTACACTCTGCAATATATATTTTATTTTATTTAACTTTTTAATTTTATAGATTCCTTTTATAGAAATGTATATAACATATAATTTCTTTTTGTCATGAATTGATTTTTAACATTTTGTGCATAAATAAGAATGAAAGTCATGATTACATTTATTATTTAGTAAGATTCAAATTTGATTGAATACATACATCATCTTATGACATAAATAATTTGGATGATTAATTTAAAGTAATTTCTAATTCACATATATATGTTAGGAAGTAAGGTAATAAGAAATGTTCATTTACATAAAATTTTGTTGCACGTTTATAGTTCTTACCATTGTATATTTGTATCATTATATATTTTATTGTATTGTATATATTGTATAATTTATTAATATATTGCTTTCTTTACGCCATTAGAGAGCTTTGGAAAAATCTGCGCTTGAAGAAACAATAGAGGAAATGGAGGATGAAAAAAAGGAGAGCTCAGATGAAACATTCGCTGAAGAAAATAAGACTGATGAATTAAGTATGGAAGCATTAAAAGCTGAATTTGAAACAGTACAACCGTCGGATGAAATAATAGAAGATAAGGTACCGGAAGACTCTACTGAAATGGAGACTAATGAGGAGGAAACTATAATTGAAGATAATGCAGATATTGAACAAAACGAAAAAATGGAAGAACAAGAATTAGAATGTAGTAATAAGGAGGATGTTGATATGGAAAGTATAGAAAAAGAAGATTCAGTCGAAACAGAAATACCAGAAACAGAAAATGTGGATAAATCCTTTGAAAATATTAAAATTAAAGAAGAACCAATTGACGAACCTGAGGAACAATTAGAAGTGGAACATTTCGATTTTACTAACATAGAAATTAAAGAAGAACCTATTGAGCAGGAACCAGGTACGTATTGTATGCTATATACTGGGTGGTTGGTAACTGGTGGTACAAGCGGAAAGGGGGTGATTCTACGCGAAAAAAGAAGTCGAAAATATAGAATAAAAATTTTTCATTTGAGGTTTTGTTTTCGAGAAAATCGACTTTGAATCTTCGCTCTTGCGCGTGCGGTACGTATAACGGATCTCACTGTAGGACGTTGTCTCAATGGAAAAATTAAAAAAAAAAAAATTAAAAAAAATTTTTATTCTATATTTTCGACTTCTTTGCGTAGAATCACTCCCTTTCCGCTTGTACCACTAGTTACCAACCACCCTGTATATATACTTTGATACAATAAATTTTTTAAAAATTTGTGGGATAATTTTACATATAGATCCTGAAGAAAGTATAATAACTGAACCTGCAACGGTTGATACAACATACGCAGCTGTGAAGAGTTCTATAGACGGGAATGTAGAATTGGATTCTACGCCTGCGGCGATGCCAGCGGCTCCATCTCGAATTAAAATCAATATTACAAAACCATTGTGTATCAATAAAGAGCCAGAAGATTCAAAGGAAAAAGAAAAACCTATAATTGAGACACCTACTGAAGAAATAATAGAACCTTTGGTGCCTGCTTCTATCAAACCTACTTTGCAAGGTAGAAAACTTTCAAATTTACCTCCTGTGGAAAGAGGGCAAGAGTTATCAGGACTCTGCTCAATTATGTAAATAGTAGATGTAATGTATTTGAAATATGTATGTATGAGAGTGTGAGAATGAATTCATGTTTAGCACTACTTAAAATTAAGTATTGTTGCATTGTATATCATATTTGTGCAGCTTGTACGACGTGATGTGGTGTGATTACAGAATTTTTTGCTTTCTTTTTTATTGTATTATTCATTTTTCTGTATTTTACTTTTCTATTTTTTGCATTTCACATGCACAATTTTTATCTGAACATTTCTTTGAACTGCTAATGTAGTAAAAGGAATTAATCACATCTATTTTCAAATATCACGTCGTATAAGCTAAAAGTACGTGTTATAATGTGTGATTGTATAAGTGTATGCGTGTATTTAGTTTTTAAATTTTAATTAAGGTGAAAAGAGAACAAAAACTGTACATATTTAATGTAATCGAAACAGTCTAACTAGAAGCGAGATATGATATAGTAGCATTCCCAATAATATCGAGTGCAATCGTGTTTCGTGACAGAGAAGTGTCAGGAATGTAATACTGATATGCACAAGACTAACTGAGAATTTCATACCGTTTGTACTTTGTAAAAACATTTGAATGGTATTCGATATATTGTTTTCTAGAAGCATCATCCCCAATTTGATTTTACAAAGCACGAAAACGAGGTCCCGTAGAAATGATGGAAGATTACCCAATTTAGTTAGGTGTACAAATTGTGTGATATAAAATTGTTGATTATAATGTACATAATACCAACATAAAATTAATCCCGACGATATTGGGTAAAGAAGAACAGTTACTACTAGAGAAGAATTATTTTGTTGTATAAAAAAAAAATCTTGTTAATCATTCGGGGTCTGACGTCCTTTGGTTGCTTATTTATGATCCTACTAAATTTACCTCTCTAAAATATCCCTTATGATAATCGCTATTGCTGAAGAACTTTAGAAATTTAAATTTTTAACTATAAAAATATTTGAAGAAATAAACAAGTATTAATAAAAAGTTACTCTTTAGTTGAGATCTGTTTCGGTATTCAATAAATCTTATTTTTAGAAAAAAAAAACTGATTTGATGTTACTGTTTTCTCCTTATACTTAATCTAATAATTTTGTAATATTTGACGTTGAGAGCATAATAAAAAACTAATAAATTTCTAAAATAGTTTTCTACACTGATTATTCCATATAAATGTTTGTTTACGTTTTCCCTAAAAGAAAATTTATTTTTAAATACTTTAATTGCATACAATAATTATATGTATATTTATATATTTTGTTATGGGATAACCATGTAGACAATAGGTCTTGAGATTTCTATTTATAAGCTACAATTATGGGGCCACCTTGGGAAAGGGATTGTATCCTTAATATTTGGTATATTAAAAATAAATTGTAAAAATCTTTCAAACCCCATTCCAAAACCCCCAGTTGGAACATTACCATATTTTCGAAGTTCTAAGTACCAAGAAAGATTAGACATTAAGGGTAACTTTAACTTTAACTTTTCATAATCATCTTCACGTATACTGCCTCCTACTAACTCCCCTACAGTAGGTACTAAAAGATCTATTGCATCAACCTTAAAAAAAAGGATCATATATACCTTTACAATGACTATTATTTGAAAAGATATTTATCAAATTCAAAATTTATTAAATTCACTATACTCACCTTTGAAGAATTATCTTTACATTCTTTCACATAAAAAGGTTTCATTTCTTTTGGCCAATTTGTAATAAATATGGGAATATTATCGTTATGTTTCACTAGAAACAATTCATGCTCTTTAGATAGGTTTGCTCCGTATTTAATAGGAATCTCTAAGCAACTTGTATTATTTTGTAAAATATTAATTGCTTCATCATACGTTATACATGCAAATTTTTTATCCAACCACTGTACCTCACAACCACCTATTGCATGTATATCTGAAGCACATTTTACAAGTATATCTTTAACCACATATTTTATTAATGATTCAACTTCAATCATTATATTATCAATACTATTAATAAATGCTAATTCAGTTTCTAACATATAAAATTCAGCTAAATGTAATCTTGCTTTACAATTTTCAGCTCTGAATACTGGTCCAAAGGTATACACTTTTGTAAATGTTCTAAAATGTTTTATGCATACTTTAGGTATATAATTTTTCTTTGCTTAAATATTATTCATAAAATCCTATAATCTATTCACCTGGCAGCAGCTTCTAAATGTAATTGTCCTGATACTGTTAAAAAAGATTTAGTATTAAAAAAGGATTCTTCTTCCTCTATACCTTCCCTTTTCATTGATTTTAATAGATCTTTACAATCTGGCTTAACTAAAAATAATTTACCAGCTCCTTCACAGTCATTTGAAGTTAAAATTGGTGTATGTATATGAATATAACCTTTACTCCTCAAATAATTTTCAATAGTTGCAGATGTCATATCACGTATCCTTAATAAAGATGAAAATGTTCTAATTCTTGGTCTTAAATGAAGAAACTGTCTAACATAATCCATATGATACAGTTTTCTTGGAGCAAAAGGATATCCATCCATAACATCACACATACCAATTACAACGATATTATCTGTATGTAGTTCAACTTTACCATTTGGATTTAAGGCTAATTTTCCTTCTGCCTTAATACTACTTCCAAAGCTTAATTTGTCTGGTTTATTTGATTTTGATACAACAAGTTGGAACATATTAGGAGTTGATCCATCCATAATATCAATAAAAATACTATTTTTCATCTTTCTCAGTGCATAAACCCAACCCTATTTTTAATAAATTGTTTCAAAGGTTAATATCACAAATAACAAGAGATATTAATAATCAACACTATATAAAAAAATATTTATAATATTCAATACAAAGAAAGAACATGAATGAATCCGCAATTAAATATCAAAATATTAAAAAACTATAAGATACAGCTAACCTGTACTTTTACATGTTTTCCAACAATAGTTTCAGAATTATCATTACATATTTGCAACATACTGTGGACATGACATCTTTGGACTTTAAGAATAGCAAATAAATTCCTGTTAAACTTAAGAAGTGACATCTTTCTTTTGTTTTTGCGAAATTTGTGCAATTAATGATAACAAAATCACAAAGTTATTACCACAAACAAGGTATAAGATAGACCTAACATACAATATAAATTTGTGTTCCGCGATCCGGGGACTACGTAGCCCAGGTTACCATTTTCATGTCAGATACGACATTATCGGTTCAGAATAAAATATGAGATCATCGTTATTGATATGGTAGGAATGATAATTAAATCTAGTGGCAGTTAATTATTTTCGATATAATTAGTAATCAGAATTGATATACGTATTGATTAATTGTAACAACAGAAACTCTCAGATTCTGAAATACCGACCTAAAAAAAATCAGAGTGTTTCTTACGCCCTCTGCGATTTGTTACAGCGAAGGTAGAAATTAGATATATTGAACTCAATCATCGGAAGCGATAAAGATAATACATTATAGCAGAATCGTATGCACCGTATATATACCTATAGAAAGATCTATATTTGTTAAATTCTCGAAAGGAAGTCTGTTACTTCAACTTGGTCTAAGTCGATACGTTCTACTGTTGTTTTATAAAATATTCTTTAATCCTTTCTTAATTTTTAATTTTTTAATTAAATAGGAAAACTTAATATAATATTTGTATTTGAATATTTTGAAGAACTGATTTTCTAGAAATTTCAATTGAGAATACGTATTCTTATTATGTTCAATTTATCATTCCAAGATGAGCAAATAAGAGATGGGACATAGCCATTTTCAGCAGCTCCTTACACAAAATTGATCAAATGTTAATGATTTTTGCCGACGACATGAAAAATGATTTTTATATTGCACTACAATAAATTTTAGATGTTATAAATTAATAATTAAATTGTCAATAAGTGCAAGTTTATACTTTTTTTGTAGGCTTTTGCCTTTTTTTAATTATCACGATACAGGAGTTGAAGCAAAACTGAGCTCGTGTACTTCGCTTTTTTTTAATTTTTACCCTAGGAGTTTATCTAGGAATTTAGAGTTGTATCTATTAGTTCAGGGCCAATTTACCAGCATAACTCGTCTATGTTTTTACCTATTACAAGGTGATTTTTTCCTAACTTTCGAAAGGTGACAATTTTTATCGATGTTATGAAATGTGATGTTTCCTTTATAATAAAATAAAATTTAATAATTTTAAAATCTTTATTGTAAATTGACGCCATCAACGATTTATTATAATAATTATTTTTATAATTTTTATATTTCTTATCAAGTAAAATTAAATTTGCACTCCTATGGTACTATTTTATATTAAAGGCCAGTTGCTGATAAAAATAATTCTATTATAATAGCCAAACATAAAGTTGAACAAAATTTATATAATATTTCAATTTGTATTAATTACAGATATTTAGCAATTCTTTTACAAGAGTTTTAGTTTGATAGAAACACTCAGATTTTGTTTCAAGACCAGTATTTTAGAACGTGAGGCACGAAATCTCATATAATAGCGGGTCTATCCTGTATTTAGATAATGTTGTCATATGATTCCTGTATTTGGTCGATGCCATTATTACAGGCAAGGTACGGACATAGCCCAATGTTTCGTCTGCGTCCTTAGTCAATATCCCATATAATGTCATGTCTACTTCGTATATTGTATATATTTACAATTACGTAGTCATGATATGAAAAGAATTGACTACAAGACTGTTTGATTAATATTTTTCGAAAGTAAATCACAACGAATTATATTTTTAATGACTTATTTTACACATAGTTTTATAATCTATTTAAAAAGTTTCTCTTCTTCACAAATAAACATTTTCCCTGTAGTCAAAACATATGTATATGTATGATTATCATTAAACGTGTAAGTTAAATCTATTTACAATCTTAAAGTTCAAACAGCTTAATGTTCGTGAAATTTTATCCTAATATAGGACAGAACTAATCTTTCTTTCTTCTGTTTCTACTTCATTAATCAATAAAACCTAATTCAATGCGACGTTAGTAATTTATACAAGTATCTTACAACTTACAAAAATTAATGTTGAAAACATATAATATAAATATCATTATTATATTTGTCATTGCTTTTGCTTGTGTAACAGAGGATTCGCCGTTATCAGTATCCAGAGGGGGATGTTGGGACATCGATGCAAGTTGTACAGCTACGGAAAGAAATGATTTTTCACGTACGATATTTTATTATAGTATCTTCAATTATAATTATTCTAAATAACTAACATGAAATATAAAGTTACCTGGTGCGATTTTATCCTCTTGTATCGCGTTCGTTATGTAATTATCTTTGTCCACTGAAAAAAGAAATTATACAGATTAATGAAATCACGTAAATGAAATGAAATGATTTTTATGTCAAGAAAGAAATTATTTGTAGTACTTACGAGCACCTTCCGTTGCGAATCGTATTATTTCCGATGACTTACTCCAGCCATAACGATTTTTCGATAAAACAAGCGCCTCATAATGCGATGCTTCTTGCAATCCCGTCAATTTGAACGAGTATGTGTGTATGAAACTGTTTCCATCGTTGCCGCTGGGTATGTACAATTTACACCATTGACCAGGAACGCCGTTCTAAACATTGAAAAATTCACGACGGTACAAATAATACAATGATATGATAGAATACAAGCTGATAGATAAAATATACCTATATTAATTATAAATTAACCAGTATTGAAAGCATTGAATCTTACCACGTATTTACGAAATCTGAATTCGTACTGAACTATTGGACTGTAACTGTGAACCTCCCAGACGAAATTGTACGAGGTCTTAGAGAGGCTGTGCGAAGTCTTTTTAAAGACGGGCGGATTCGCGACACCCGATAATTCGACCGCTGCCTCGGTAATTCCCAAGGAATTAGAAGCTCTGCAGAGGTAGAAACCATAATCCGTCGTCCTAACGTTTCTTATCACTAAACTGTGATCACTGCCTGCGTTGTGCTTCACTATCCTCGATGAATATTTCACACTTCTATTGTTGAAATACCATTCCACCTGTAGATCGGATTTATAGATCCGATGACATAAAAAGAAAAAAAAATTATATCTTTTTGTTAAATCATCAATGTCATTAAACTTTTTCCATCGGTTCAAGTAGATTTATCGAGAGTATGATGATGTAACTGAGAAAATCGTTCGCCAGAATGCACCACGGCGATCTTTTCCGTTCGAGACAAGTGTGGACGAAATGCCGCGTCAGCAAAGAATTTAACCGTAGTAGCTATTTTTTTTTCTCTGCAAGAAGAAGTATCGCGAGTCACGTTTCCCGTCAATCGATTCGTCACGCGTTATTAACTTCAAGGGATAGGTTCAAAGAAATTGCTCTACAGCCAGAGTCAGTCGAAGGTTTATGTATTTGTCGTGCGAATTATATATTTCTAACCATTACTTCTCGCGCTAGATTTCTTTCTAAATATCGAGAAAAGACTCGTTAAGCGATGACATCGAGATGAAAGTTAAACGAAGAATACAGATTCTTTTTTCTTTATCGACAATGGCATCTAGTCAAAACAAATGCAAGCGCGGAACTGGGAAGTAATTAAACGTCCGATAACGAAGATATTCCCAGCCAAGGTGAAAACGGGCTTGACTCCGAGCTACACCCATTGTTGCACGGGCTGTTAATTACTAGCGTTGTAATTATATCGTTTGCAGTCTCGCAAAACTGCTCACCGTTGCCTCCGGCCAGGCAGTCACCCCGCAATGTAGCTGCACTCTTATCCCAGCGGGTGCGTGCATCCATGTTTTCGTCATCTCGATCCTGGGTTTGTCTGCGTTGTTTTCGATCGCAACATCAGATGCATTGAAACAGATAAAAAAATTTTGTTATACTTTCTAATCAACGAACGCCACAGATGGAAAATATAAGTCACATTTCCTCCCTTTTAGTCAATTAAAATTAAATAAACTTATTCGATACATGCTCAACCAATTCTATATTAAAACCGTCTTTATATTTGGTTTTAGTATTAAATATGTGTTTTCGTTGCTCTTTTGAAAACATTCGAAGCATGCGAATATCATTAGTTATGCAGACTAATATTAATTAAGTTAATCTAACATAACGATCGATCTAATACAATTCGTTCCTTATAAAACATTTCTTTTCAAAAGACACATATCTCCCAATTTATCGGGTTATGCTCTTTTCAATTATCTCAATTATTTTGGAATAGTTCTTTCCAGCTCAGCTTTAATCTTTTCATTCAGCGACATAAAAGTCGCAAAATCAACAAAAACGGGCGTATTGTATTTTCTCTGATATTCGGACGATATCGAACATTGTACGAAAGAGACATAGTTTGAAGAATTAAATATTTCGTAAGAAGTTCATTGAACATCTCTATCTAATAATAATTCTTGCCAGCAAATTCTCGGAATAGGAAATGTACGTATACAAAACACTAGCTTTTCTGAAACAGTTCACTGACATCGGTGCTTACATCAGCGGCCCTTTTAGTTATCGTCGCTTCTAGTTATCAAATCATTTAACCCGATGAATCATTTAATTATAGGTTGAACGTTTATCAAAGTAACCTGTACGTTTTATTGGAAGCAAAATATGCACGAAACGACGCACTATGATTTTCGATTACAATTATGATTGTCACGTAGGACGATTACTGCGCATAAACGATTTAACGCATACATGCATCGCGGGATTACAATTAGATCGTGCCGGCGTTTGATTGGAATACTAAAGAGAGGAATGCAATTTCCTAATATAATTACGGCCGTTTAACAACGTATGCAGAATGGTGTACGCCGTTACTTCTGTGCATATAGGCGTACATAAAGTCAATTAACTCGAACGTAGGCGGGCCACGAATTTGAGTTACATCCGCGCAATCATAATCGAATGCTATTTATAAACTGTTGTGACGTGGTCGAAGAAAATTACTCGAATTTGATAAAGCGGTACCTACATCTAATGTATAGATCTATAGTGGCCATGGCAGGTTCACCAACGTCGTTATTTGCCACGCAAGTGTACCGTCCAGCGTCGCTGGGGCTTTCAGCGTGGAATCGCAGACGTGATCTATCATATAAAAATGGTATTTCCCCGTCCTGTCAATAGATAAATATTTTCATTATTTTTTATGCTTAATATTCGTGGCAATTGTGTCTATCGGAAGATATCTCGTTTTTTATTTTTGTGATTCGAAAAGATATTGTTTACCTTGTTCCTCCAAGATATGATTGGAACTGGAACACCCTTTGCCACACAGGCCATGTCCACTTCCTCTCCTAAATTCACTTCCAGCTTGCCAGATTCTGGTATCGGATGGACGCTGGGTGGATCTGCAAGTAACGATATAGTCCGATCAACGTTCAAAGACGCACATCATTCTCTGTATTTTATATTCTAGACTCGAGCATTGTTCTCTATGCTTTCGTGTTTTCACATTTACTCTCACTCCTTGTTTTATAATTTCATTCATAACTACGTATGTATTTAAATGAGCGTTAGTTATTCGCTATAATATATGTATATATGTAATATATAACTTATGCAGTATTTTAGATATACCTTAGATAACTTATATATATATATATGTCGGGTTTACATTAGAATTAGGGTTAGGGGCGTGAAACGAATCTTCGTTTGGGTTACACGTTGTCGTTATGCAATAGAGAAGACATTGACTAGTGCAAATACGATTATTATAGAGCCGGACAAGTAACCGTGGTAGTTAGGTACTCGAGAAACTAATGACAATGATCCTAGGTTCAATAACGAATCCGCGGTCGACGGGATGATAGATGAACGTACTCACAAAATCTAAGTCGGATGCGTAATGTTCACTGGTCGTAAAGAGTTACTCCTTTCATCAGTGAGATCACGAACGAGAATGCCTTTCCCGTCCCAATGATGCCACAGAGGAAAACTATAATGGGGTGTGTCTAAGGACACGAGATCATCGGATTCGTCGAGAAAAGCCTTCGTTCAGAAAGTAAGGGAAATTGGCGTTG
>NT_179893.1:1453619-1454006 GCF_000188095.3 Bombus impatiens | reverse complement strand
CGTCGTTATGCAATAGAGAAGACATTGGCTAGTGCAAGTACGATTACCATAGAACCGGACAAGTAACCGTGGTAATTAGATACTCGAGAAACTAATGACCATGATCCTAGGTTCAATAACGAATCCGCGGTCGACGGGATGATAGATGAACGTACTCACAAAATCTAAGTCGGATGCGTAATGTTCACTGGTCGTAAAGAGTTACTCCTTTCATCAGTGAGATCACGAACGAGAATGCCTTTCCCGTCCCAATGATGCCACAGAGGAAAACTATAATGGGGTGTGTCTAAGGACACGAGATCATCGGATTCGTCGAGAAAAGCCTTCGTTCAGAAAGTAAGGGAAATTGGCGTTGCTGCTAGTTGGTCAATCTCCATATCGGTGGTT
>NT_179893.1:1351690-1453049 GCF_000188095.3 Bombus impatiens | reverse complement strand
CCGTAACCGCGGCTACGTTCGGCGACTGACTGTCGCCTCAAGTCCAAGCTCATTATCACAACTCTCGAACAATTACAATCGGATTGAATAACTACAATTGTTCAATTACGGACTCCGGTGTTCTTTCATCTCCGACATATATATGTATAATTTTACAAGAATTGAAACTCAAAACGCACAATTTAATGTAAGCTTGGTTAGGAATAAAGCATTTATTGGATAAAGTCTCTATTGGATTAAGACTATAATTCTCGCCACGAGTTTAGCACGACGTATAAACTAAAGGGTTAGAAACTGTGGCCTTACAAATTGTTTCATAAAAATGACTTTTATTTCAACATTTGTGGCAACATCGACCGTTGAAGGCTTCCGATCGAAAACTATTAAAAGAATCGAAATATTCAGGAAAACCATCTACAAAATATATGTATATTTCCTTGGAATTAGTCTCCGTAGTATTCCAATACCATCAGCATTCCTAACGGGACATCCAATAATATTAATTATACCCAAGTGAGTTCTAGCGATCGAAACATGTTCGAATGTACATGTAAACGTGTGTATCGTTGGACGACAAGGCACGGGCGTTTCCGATCTCATGGGACATAAAAAAAAGAAAAAAAAAATTGGAAAATTCGATTCGCGGAGCAGTCGAATTGGTAGGGTTCTTTCTATTTTTACATGTTGGATTCCGCGAAATGGAACCGAAATCCTTATGGCTGGGAAAACTCCGTGGAGGATTCCGAGGCTGAGGAAACTTTCCCGAATTTGTTTGCAGAACGACGTAGAACTCGAATGTACTTTCGGGTCATCCATAATTTCACGCCAACGACGATACGCGACAGAATCGATATCTGTGTTTAAGTTATCTACTAAACGCACGCGGTTTTCTTTGAATCTTCTCAACTTTTAAGTTATCGATTTCGATTAATTGGCACCGTACGTCTTATTAATTCTACCGAACCAATTAGCGATAGAGGAGAAGGAACGTTGTTAAACAATTTTCAACATTGAGATGGAACGATCTTTTGTAGAGAATTTGGAACAATTCTTTGAAGCGAATTGTGGCGTATCACCGATAGATTTGCGTCTGTGAAGTAGAAATCTTTGCTAGATTTACTCACACATTACTTCAATCTCGTGTACTTGCGTGGCATGTCCCCAGGGAGCTGGTCGAGACGCTTGGCATACATATTCTCCGGTATCGTTCCGTTTCACGTGAGAAACCTCCAAGCTTCTGTTTGAGTACATTTTAACTCTTTCAGGTGGTTCGTGTCGTGGTTCACCGCTGTCAGCCAGAAGGATGCCATCCCTCCACCACCTCACTCTCGTCTGTACGTTATCTAGGCATATGAGTTTGTTGTATGCACGAAAGCGGTTCAATCTATCTTAAATTCAATATGAAAAACTTTCTGTTAACTTTCTGGATAAATTTGTTACTATATGCGTTCGCGTATAGCAAAGTTATAAAGTTACTTGGCAACTCGGTTTCTACGATATTCAATCGTCTAAAAATAGGGACAACGTATGCTGACACGACTCTATGCAGTTTGGTGAACTCTCAACCGATAAGTAACCAAACGGGCAAACCAAATACCTTTTCTCTGACCCAATTTGCCATAAATCCTAGCTCGATAGAATATCGAGGGCATAGTTCGGCAACGGTGGTACCGTAGTTATGTTAGAAACCGGAGGAGCGAGGCGTATAATCCGAAACAAGTCCTTAATCCGTGGCGATCTTACGGTCGTTTTAACGTTCGTGGCCTTCTGTCTAACTCGCGGCAGGGTAAAGTGAATGTCTGACAGGCAATCCCGTTAAGCGAAACCATCGATGACAGGTCGATCGATTGTACAGTAAATTGTTTGCGTTCTATACCAGTACACGAGTGTCGCGAGTGGACGCGTTCCTGCTTAGGGAAATTAACATCGATCGTTGTCCGAAATTGCGGCACCGTCTCTTTACCCTCGATTCTCGATCGAGTTAATAGTAAATGTACCATATAGTACCATATTGGTTAAAACGAAGGTCTAAACACGCGATCTATTTCCTGTTAAAAGTATCTTCCGAGCGTTCGCTATTATTAAAACAGCTATGTTGATAATTATATTTGCCATTAAATAAATAGGAATAAATATTATAACATGTAGATACTTTTCGTAAGTCTCACTATTGAATTTGATCAAATTATTGGTTGATAAGAGATTCATTTATTTACGTTGATTATTTTATTTTATCACGAAGGAAAGGTTCTTGTTTTCCCTCCTCTGCATACGAAAAGACGACAGTCGTGATTTAACGAATCTAAAGTTACACCGTTGTTATGGTTTACGAGATGCAACAGGTGATAATTGTTTGCAACTGTCGCACTGGGAGAGTTAAGTTCTTCATAATCTTCTTGTGCATGCCTCGACCGTTTTTAATTCGCTCGATCTTTCCAGCTTGTTAATACATAAAACAATCGATCGCACTTGTGATCGTCTTCGCGTGGCAAATATTCTTCTGTGACTTTAATGAAAGACACTTAAGGGTGGAAAATATATCGAAGCGACTTACCAAGATCTTCGACGTAACAGGGAAGCAGGACCGTGTCATTTTCAAAGGTCTTCACCGTTGTAGGATAACTTTTGAAGCCATTGTTTGCTGCTGCTCGACTACCTGTAATAATAAATTTAACAAATTCGTACTTAACGATTGGAGGATTTGCAACAATAAGGAGACACCAGCAATACTTAAATTGTATTTATCGGAAGGGCGAAGAAAGACCTCGATTTTACATCCAAAAGTGTAAAAGTTCATTACCACGAACATTAGTTGACTATGAATTTACAGCACATTTCAAGAAGTCATTTGATTTTGATCGATATTGAGTAGGTTTTTGTTGGTTTACTTAAATTATTGGAAAGCGAAGCTTCTGTTGATCGATAAAAAATTGCAGCAACTATAGTATATCGAAACAAATATTTTTATGATTAACTTCAGTTGCAATTTTCACTTTTTATTGATCCTTAACAACTTTGTCAAACCCTAACTGCAGGGTGACGTTATAAAATTTGCTTCGTAGGTTCTATAAAGGCAGTGGCGCAACCGTGTTTTCGCGCGGCACGTTGGAAAGTTAAATGCAGATTTCCTATGCATTATGTATGCGCAATTTTCGCGCTGCGTGCAACGGCACGCCGTCGGGCTATCAGGTAACCGAACGTGAGTACAATTCACTTTCTTGTTCAAACGGGCTGCATTTCCGGCAAACGTGGCAGATTATTTATTTTTTTAATTAAAATCGCACCCCGCTCTCATAAAAAAAAGAGAGAGAATATTAGTAAAGAGCGAAAACGGGAGGGCAGAAACAGTATGGAAATGAAATAAACAGAGCAGAAACAATTTCGCGAAAATTACAGCAGTTATTGTAAACTCATTTCTGTAGCTATCACATGGCCGCGTTTGCGAATAACAAATAATCCCATTGCCTCGAAGTGAACCGAAAATAAACGTGGAAACAATCAGTTCGACGGTGAATTAATTTTAATAAATTTAATCGGGGAACCAGCAAGGAGATTGAGCAAGTTGCCCGAAAATTGAACAAAGCTTTAAATTTTGAATTATATTCAATTTACAGGATGAAAATTTTAGCCCGTCACCATGCATTGTACGAAACAAAAATTACGAATTGCACGCACCTCATGAAATTGTCTGTCATTTTGATCTATTTTCCCGAGGATAACAACAGGGTGTTCAAAAATTATTTGTTATGGCTTTGAGAAATAATTCTATCCCTTCGGATCGGTGGAGATCTGTTTAAAAAGGTGGCCGAAAAATTGTACTTGAGCATGTTTTTTAAGGTCGAATTCTTTTTTCTATTGCTACGCGTAGTATTCATCACGAGGAACAAAAGTCTCAGAGGAACCATGGGTCGTAGACGAGTACCGACGAATACTGCGCGATTTAAAAAAAGAATTTCAAGTTGAAGATCATGTTCAAGATCAGTTCTGCGATCGCTCTTTTTAAACAAATATTTATCGATCCGAGGATGTAGAATCAGAATAATAAATCAAAATAAGTTTTGAGCACCGTGTATATGTAAATACGTACGATTGTGCTCGATGTACCCACTGATAGAAAAATCCATGTACTGTCGGAGTTACGCGTGTCAAAGCTTTTTCACAGTCAGTTGCTTGATCTCTATTATTGTTGATTTCAATTAAAACAACGCCAGTGGCAGCGAAAGATGGAAATTTAATCTTTTTCAGGTGCGTTTTCACGTTTCGACGATGGTTTCTTCGATTTGTGCATGAACGATCGTCAAAGAACAAACAGAAGATAAATACTGTAGTTTGAGAATTATGCTTAAACGCAAACAGTTTTCAAATAGCCGATTACGTAATAAAACCAATGAAAGAAATTATTCAGTTATTTCGAACTAAATCTATGTACCGGTTTTTACAAACAACATGGACGCGTGTATATAGATTTACAGAAAGGTGGAAGCGCAACTCGGAAGGAAAAATACGTGTGTTTCGTGAAATTTACTGCTCACCTATGATAAAAATGCAAAACATCCAGCCAAAGACCACCATGTTATAAAAACATGCATATACGTTCCACCACCCTCGAACCGCGAGATATACGGAGAACAGGAAACGATTCAGAATGATGTCCGTGGTATATGCGCGAACTCTTCGACTTTTCACGAGACACTGATCTTGTACTAAGATGGTGATCGTGTTCCTACGATCTTAACGCACACACACGCACGCTCACGCACACTTGTCGTCCAACGTAATTATGACCAGTGGGCCATTCTGCGATTCAGGGATGCTCATATCGTCACCCATAAAGTAATTTGTCTTCTCCGCTTGACCGTTTAGAAGCGTTTCAAGCAACGATGTTCGGACGAAACCTTTGAAAGGAATCGTCGAAATATTAAAGTCATCGTTTTAAAATTACATTTTATCATTTTATAGAAATTGGCATAATGATACTTTTCTTCCTAAATGGTTAACGAGTGTCTTGCACTGAAGATTATTTTATACCTTCAAAACATCGATTTTTTTTTTTATAAGAAAATGAAATCGCTTGGTAATGCGCGTGAAGTTAGAACAAGGGATTCTATTCTGACTGAGAACCGTCACACCCTATTGCAACGCTGCCACTATGTGCACACATGCATAGGGTGTCCATTTACCAACACCAAAGGCATTCTTCTATAATTTGTTCAATTTACGCACCGACACGTACCATACATAGAGTCATTCATCGAGTTATCCATTAAATCGTTAATCTAATATGTGAATCGACGGCCCGTTTTAAAAGGAAGCGACAAACCGTGTACTCTGTCATGATCGTAAACAAATGAAAATGTCATCGTCACTGTTACGCCTTAATCCCATGAAATAGTCTTAAGCAGGGACGAAATTAACCCTCCAGTTGAGGGTAAAAGGGATGATTTGTCTTTTGTGAGTATTCACAGAACAAATGAGCTCTCTGCTTTCAACGTAATAACATTTTTTCCCTTTATTTTCTTTTCTTCTTTCTTTCTTTTCTATTTTTTCTTTTTTTTTTTTTTTGTTGGTTGTCAAAAAGTCGTTCACAAGTGCACTTTGAACTGCGTAAGTTGGGAACGTGACCGACGTAATCCAATAAATCGGCGAGGCTGATTTTACTTTCCCCTGATGGAAGGAGTAACAAAAAGAAGTTGAAGTGAACAACGAAAAAAAAAAGAAAAAAAAGGAAGGAGGAAATCGACCATTTCGAGGCACTTTGAAGCGGAATCATAAAGAATTAACAACGAAACTTTTGCATAGAGATTATGTCTAATTGCATTTTAATCTTCCTCTATTCTTGCTTTGACGACTTATTGCCTCACCGGGACCTGCATAGAACGTTCTTAATTATTTAACGCTGTTCTCTATCATAAAACGAGCACGTAACATTTACGCATCGGAACAAAATAGAACTAGAATAGAAATAGAACTAGAAAATTGTCATATCTTTATTATTTTATCAACTATCATATCTTCCTTGATCTCGAGATACATTAATTTATTGTTCGCTCGAAATATATCTGACAACGAAATTCACTGAAACGATATTTGTTTCTATAATTGATTATGAGTGACGGTTTCTCCCGCATCTGACAGCAATCCTGTAGATCTTCCGTTTCTATCCAAATAACAGGTCGGTATATAATTTCCACGAAAATCGTATTAAACGCTTCGTTGTTTTCATATCGTCCATTAAAATTGGATGTTCCAAAGTTTATCTGTATCTTTTGTACCATTTACTCGTATTCATTGAAGTCTGCCAGTTTCTGTGATATTTTTCTACCATTGAAATGATAATAAAGAATATAAGGACAAAAGGCAGGGGATTGTATGTACCTATCGAAGATATAAAAGTGGTTGGTTTAATGGGCATCGTCGACGCAGATAATGCCACCGCATCGCATTGTTCACGCATTATAGACCGGGTAATAAGCTAACCAACGCTCAGTATGATGCGTTGATAATATTATGTTAGGCAGAATGAATTTCATTCAGGCATTGACGTTATCGGTAAACGGGGCAATCCGTTCACGATGGCCAGTCGACTTCTACAAATAACGCAAAATTAACGGAAGATTTTGATAAACGTCACTCAATGCGTTCGGAACGTTTTGAACAGATCTGTGCAAACACGTCGCGCTCCAGTGACAGATTTAAATTGGCCATACGTTTTAACTGTGCAACGCGAGATTAATTCCGAATAATGGTTTAATAGCATAGAGTTTGTCGTTCGCTAACGCTGGCGAAAAGTCTCTGATCCTTTTTTCACATTCTGACGGACATACATTGATATTGAAAACGCGTATTATCAAAAAAAGAAAAAAAAAAGAAAAACAATGAACAAGTAAATAGCATGATAAATCGGTACAGTACACGGAGAGGGATAACAGATTTTCAACGGCAACCTACATTTTATTAAAACGTCGTTAGACATCGATCTTAATTTACAATTCAAAACTCGTGAGCGATATTTTATGCACAGACATGAAAGTTCTTTAGGTAAGTTTTTACGCTCATTTTCCCCGATGCTTTATGTGCCTTAACCTTTTCATGTAAATACAATAAAATTTGATATGACCATCTTTCCACCATATATTGTTATTCGGAACTATTATCGCATCTGAATAATTTAAAAAAACTCGTTTAGGATATTTCAATTTAAGTCTTCTACAGAGGTCGAAACTTTCTAGGATCTTAACGAATTTCCACGACTTTTTCTTGGAAGTTACGATATACAGTAACTTTGGAAAATAGTCAGATTCTTTTATGAATATATCGCGTATGTTATACGAAACATTTTGATACTTCATTATCGTTATAACGGACTCGACTATCATGGTTATATTGATAAAGTTTGAAATAAATCTGAAAATGTACATAAATAATTGATTATCCACTGTATTAACAAGTCTCGATATTCAGTGAGACATTTATATTACTTTACTCATACTATTATATATGTTATACAAACCAACCTAATCCTTGTCTTTTGTGTATAATTTATATAGGTAGTAGCTGTATACATTTACCCAACTGACGCTTCTACTGTAACATATATACTTTCACGAGCCACTATAAATTGTACCTCTATAAACAACGAATATTCCGGGTAAGACATTGTTTCAAAGATACTTGTCGCGAAACATCCCGAGGCGTTCCTCGCTGATAAATATTCATAGTCTCAATGAAATTCGTTGCCACAAAACGTAGCTGAACAAATACCGTCAGACGACGCGAAGTCGCCGCCTTTCCTTTTCTTCGACGTACCATCCAGTTGCCACTGACAAATTGCGCAAATCGCCTACAGCGACACGCGTTCTCGCTTTTTTCTCGCCCCGAAAACCAACGCGTTTCTCCTCCGCACGCGATTTACTGACACGCTGTCGATCATTTTTTCAATTGTCCACTATCCATAACGTGACCCGTAATCGCGCGTTTTTATCGTTTTTGATGGCATCGGCGGATTTATCGTCGAATAGATGGACGAGGATGTTAAAAAGTTTCTCCCGCATCTTCCTTCAACGATGCTTTTTTTAACTTCGAATTTGAATAGGTCTCTTCGTGCTTTAATAGACCTTTAACAGAATTACGTGTGTCGTGCACTTTAACCGCTTTATTGTGCCGCGCTTATCATTGTAATAATCGAAATAACTCGTCCAGTCGGAGTTAGTTTCCACGTATCTCGTCTAAGTATTAAAAACTGGTCGGAGTACTTTCACGTAATAAGTGGCTCGTGCAATCTGACCTCATGAATAATGCACGCGGTGTACACGAAAATCGGTTTGTAGTTCGCTCGATAATTCGTCGTTTCATGGCTTTTTAAATCAATCCTCAAACGCTGCACACGTTGTTCGCCTCTTCCGTCCAAATTTTCGAAACGTTTATCCTTTTAATTTCTTTTGTGCACCCATATGAAATATTCGCTCGACTAGGGTTCTTTGATTACTTATGCACGTTTAAATAATCCCGCGTATATTCGATATTTCCGGCGGAAGGGTTGTAAGGAAATATCTTGGACCCTGTAGACTGTATGCAGTTGTTTTCGATTCAATGTTTGGCCTCGTTGGAGGAAGAGAGATACGAGAAGGTGAAACGTAGGGCGAGAATAATCCTCCCCTCTTGGCTTGGGATGATTGCACGCGTGTTCGTACGAATCCATGTGAATATGCTTAATCCAACGTGAAGAAGACACTTTAGAGCGGTTCTCAATTATCTGATACGTTCACTAAAGTGACATAGAAGGCCTGTTAAGTTGATTGAGAAATTCGCTGAGAGGTCAATGAATTCGAAGTTGCGTATTTTTAACGAGACGTTGAGGGATTGTTGATAAATACAAGAGATAGAGATTTATTCTAATGGTTATCATTTAAGAACAGCGATAAATATTTTTTACAAACAAAGCATATTTTTGTCAACACAAGAAATAGAATTTATGCAGAAATTTGTTTCGTCTATTGAATACTACAACGAGTACTCCACTTTAGATATTTTATCGTATAGTCTCATACGTTGTGTAATATTCTGTACATTTTCGCATTTTTTGAAATTTCCCATAAATGCCTAAAAATATACAATCCAACGATAATTTAAATAATGTTGAAATTTGCATTTCGTACGCTTTTAAAAATATCGGCTAAAGCTTCGGTTGTCGTAGTCGTCTTGGAAAATACTTTATTCGCATACTGCTCTCTGACCCTGGTGCGTTTCGTTTCGCGGTTGACAGTTGCACAGAAAGTTGTATGTTGTCATCGAGTATACGTGCGAGACCAGACAGTGACTAAAAACTCATGGTTTAATTAACGCTAATTTACCGAAGCGGTAACCCCAAGCGAGCCATCGTCGGCTGAAGCGTGTTTACAGAGGGCTCAAAGGAATATCTGCTAGTTAGGGTCGGAAATGGGATTAATTGCGCAGGTCATGTTGGCACACCGGAAATTTTTTACGCGCCGATTCCTCAACAAGCATTTTCGAATGTTACAAATATCAAATAAAACAAAAATACGTCCACGAGTATGAAAAACTCTCACTAAGTGAAAAATATTTAAAACGCGAATGAAACGCGTTTAATTTTGATCGATCGGATAGCCTATAACTAGATTTTCCATTAAGCACGACGCAAATTGGGAATACATGAAATAAATGATACCCGTATAGTTATCATTTTTCTGGCAGGCTTTTTTCAATTTGTATCTCGACGAGCATCGTTATATTTGCGTGATACGATATCGTATCTACTGCAAACAATATTAATTTAAATTGAGAGGAAAAGAGGAGGATGTTCGAGCTGGTCGAAGAGACCAACGCTGTTTCCTAGCAGGTCACATGAAATATTTGAGGAAAACGAACCAATTAATTTCCTGCCGTGAATTAACGCAATCCTGTGTAGCTAGATTTTATCAACGTTCCACGCTAAATGGTCGACTTGGTACGTGTGGCAACACGAACGATATTTCGAGTTGTACTACGTGTACGCGATGCATCGTTTGTTTCGTCGACCGCAATTCCGAAAGCACACGCAAACGCGTAAATAAAACTGCGTACCAAATGAATAACCTCGACATATTTCCAGAAATGTTGCACACCCATGAATAATGCAATCTTCCTAACTTTAATTGACGGTGATTTAAAACAAACCTACAGACTCTCGACTGATAGTCTTATCCATTAAAATCTTCTTTCCTAACGTAAAGTCATCGCTGTATAATATATTTATAAGGTATTTAAAGGTGCAATAATGCACATAATGCATAAATAAATATAGAAAAGATTCGAAGCATAATAACTTCTGTAATATTAAGCGAGTGTAACATTTTTCTAACTATGCTCCATCTTTCCAATTATATCCATAAACATATGAATTTGCATGATATCCACAGTCTAGTTATCGCATTATGAATGTAATAAAATTTCTAGCATTCTTCGGTTTAATAAAATTATTCAACTTGAGTACTTTCCATTTTTTAAGTATGCATTTCTTCCTTTATACGGCGCATATGTACGTTATCTATTGGTACAGATTTTAAGCAGAGCATACTGATCGAATTATTTGGCTCAAGGTGGAAAATGCAACGGTGAATCAAGATAAGGAGAACGAAGGAAGGTTGGCACACTTTTCAGGGTGAAACTTCGAAACACGAAGAAAATACAGGAAAATCAGCGAGCAAAGGGGTCAGTACAAAGAAATTGCCGTCTTATGTCACGATACACAGCTGCAAACGATTTGAAGATCAACGTAGGTATATTATACTGACGCTTATACCGATGAAACAATCGTTAAGCGTTTGGGCAAAGCGAACTTTTGTCGAATGGGCAATGGGAATTTAACGAACGTGATTTCGAAGATGCGACGCACTGTCAATGGAATATTAATTAACTCGTTAGCTGTTTGTCTTCGTAGTTGTCGCGTTGATGTTATCGGAAAATTAATTCTGCTTGAAAATATGAAAAAGCATTGAATCATCTTTGGAGCGCGATAAAAGACTTTAGTCGACGAAAACAAATACATGGGAAGCAGTTTGTTAAATTATAACTCGTTTATAATTAAATTATTTAAACAGAATCATTAAACATTAATTATATATTTATGGTATGGTTGTAACGTTTTGTAACTTTTATATTAATTTCCATATTGTTTTCAAATTATACTACTATGATCATGACAGTTTCGTTACAGTGCTAATGAAATTCCAAAAAGTTTCGTACAAATCACCTAATTATATTCGTAAAAGGTTTCTATAGAAAGTAGCAGAATATTTTCATGAATTACCGTGCGCTTTTGACATTTTAATCTTCCTACCGCAACAAAATGTTGCTTTGATGCACGGTGACCGTAAATTCGAGACTGTCGAACAGAAATCAGCGCAAGATACGACGTGAGTGCATTAAAGCTCGTGTACAGGGCATCGCGATGTCTCGAGTGCATCACATCAACGCGAAGTGCATAATTTCTCGCGCAAAGCCACTGCCACTAGAATATGCGATGGACGTTAATGAATCGTCAACGACGTCGTGATATTGTTCTCGAGATTTGATTACTCGTGATACCGGCTAATATCTCGAAACGGCCTTTACGAAGTTCTCAATTGTCTGCTTTGTACTTGCCTTGATTAATCTATCTTTGTAGTTATCTGCGGGATCTTCCTGTTTACGATCTTCGATATCGGCGCAATCGTCGTAATCCAGGATCCACTACTTCATCATTTATTTAGTGGACAAGGGATCGATGACACGTTCAAAGCTTTCGCTGTTGCAACGTTTCACACGTACAGATGCAAACTTCTTCTATTGTACATTGACTTCTAAAAATAAATGTCATCGTCTGGGATTTTTCTATTTGTAATTTCGTAACCAAATTACACTTTATCAAGAAGACAAAAAAGAAAAAAAAACAAAACAAATATCACATACTTGTGAGCAACAACATACTTTATTTTATCAAAGTATCTTTGCACTTAACTTCCTTATTAACCGTTATTTGGACAAATCAGTTTGGACGAATTACACCAATTAATGAGTAACGACACGAGATAATTATCAATGCGACACAATATAAACTAATATACGTATGACACTTTTAAATACGAAGTGTTAAATGACAAGAACATTATTGAAACCATTGGCGAAATGCAATGTATGTGTCACTAGCAGCTATATCGAAAACGATTTTAAAATCCTGAAGAACATATTACAAAATTTAAAATACTTTAAAAGTACTCCCAATGGACAGATTTCAATCAGACCGCAGTTCTAAAGTTCTCAAAGTACTTGTAAAAATTACATGCACGAGCGATGGGCGGTCACAGCGTGCCTCTATTATTGGACTTCTATTAAGCCACCGATGTTAGAACGCAATACGGAGCCGACATATTAATCAATGATAGTATTGATCGGTATCGAAATTCCATTTGTATTTAGTAATATTTTATTTATATTGAGATTCTCATGGATTACGTCACTATCGCAATACAGAGTAGAGTATAGAGGTATTGGATGAAATTTTGACGATGTCATTATCGAATACATCGTAGCTCACATGTTGGTCTACGTGACAGAACATGTCACTCGTCCTATTTACTCATCAACGGGTATATTCCGCGTATTACGTCATAAATTAAAGAAAAATACAGGAGACGGAGTGGCTCGTGTATAATTGCACGGAACAGAGTATACCTCGTTGAAATAATCTTGAGATATTTTGCCAAGATCGATGTCCACGGTGTGTAATTTCACCGATACGTGTAAACCCCGCTAGATATTCGCAAAAGTATTTTCGATACTACGCGTAATTCAGAGTTACAGGCATCAGTTACACGTAGATAAGTTAGCTAGTACATAGTATCGAAGATACTTTAGCGTATATCTCTGAAATTAATGCGTCTGTCTGTCTACTAATTGTAAGATCGAGCAGTGGTTTATATGTATTGGTGAAATTAATTAGGAGACCATACGGATACCTTACCTTGACCTTAACGGTGAATGTACATATTTCAGAGTAATCGAAATTTGTAAAGTATGCCATATTTTGTATAATTACCAGTTCGTGATATTTATTCTAATGCTCGCTTGGTATTAATTCTGGCAAAGAGAATGTCTAAAACAGTTAAGTGGGCGATGTGCGTGACCTCGTGTCAGAGTATTGGGCTCTATGGAAGCTTCGGGATCGTTGCGAGTTTGCTTGTAAAAGCCATTAGCACGGTCCTGTGAACTCGACTTATAAGCCAATCGACTAATGAGATTCGAGATGAAATCCGATTTGAACAGAAAGCGCAGGAAAGTTTCGTTTTCACGCGGAACATAACGAGTGCGGTGCGGTTTGTCCTGCGATTTTTCTGCTTGATACCGTCTAATGCGTTTTCGAAAGTTTGCAGAAGTTTCAAAGCAACGGTTTCACGAATTCTCTAATTATCCTACTTTGGAACACGCAATAAATCTATTAAACGTTGAACGAGGATTTCAGTGAATGTACTTTTGAGATGCATTCTCTTGTCGAATTGAGAAC
This sequence comes from Bombus impatiens, assembly GCF_000188095.3. NCBI lineage: Eukaryota > Metazoa > Arthropoda > Insecta > Hymenoptera > Apidae > Bombus > Bombus impatiens. Next base: position 1,439,512 of record NT_179893.1, on the reverse strand, counting down.
AGAGTAGGAAAAAAGAGTAGAAGTGAGCAGAGTTTTGAAAGCCTTCGAACTTATTGTCGTTCCTGAATAACTCAACAATGCATTCAAGTCACGGTGGCTGATGATTAATCCGACTCTTTGCGATGTTCAAGTTTACCAGAGCAAGAGGCTTACGGCATAATAAAGGCAAGATTATTATGGCAAATGCAGGCCGCTGTACTGTAATCGTCAAAGAACAATGTAAACACGGTGGTTCCTTCCGTAATATCCAATTGTGATTGAAGTAACACAACGAGTATATTAGAAATCTCAATATTATATATCTTATCAAAAGTCTTATCTCTTCAATTACTTTGATCATCTTTCATTCGTGAAGATGTGGAAGTAACGAAGAATAATCAGACATCCTTTATTTTCAGTCGACTGATCGTTACATCATTCACTCTTCCCTGATGATTCTTTCACGGGTATCGCGATGATAAACAAAATCTTCGATGATCGTTCGAGGCTAAATGGTATTGTCGGGAAGTAACGAAGAGCCACTATATCGATCGCGCTAAGAAGGACAAGACTGTCGTAGAGATTCTCCAGAGAGACCTGTTCCTTTATCAACTAAAGTATCTTTCTCTGTAATCTCGTAGATTCTCGTACTGTTCATGGTTTTTCGTAAACTGTCTAGGAGATTGCTTCAGATCCTGTCTACATTTTCCCATAAGAAAATCCACAGGAATGCAAGAATTGAATACCATTGATTAAACATCGTCTGTTAAACACGCTATGAATTTTTCACATAACTATACAATTTAAATATAATAAGGTTATTCGAATCACTTAAGTTTCGATCAATTCGGTGAATTACAAAACAAATTACTCAACTTGTCTCAAATATCCCTCTAACTCGAATAACTTCACCTTACTCCATTGAACTTACGTTCTCATTGCTGCAAATCTTTCAATTATTACGATGTCGCGTTAGAACGTAGAACCACGATGAGAAATATCATTGACTGAAAAATCGTGACACACGTGGGATGAAAATTTGCAGATTAACGAGACGACGAAAATCCAATTAACGCGACGTCATGGTTTATATAGAGGCGAAAGAAACTCTGGTAATCTAAAACAAACCAATGACAGAAATAACAATATGTTTCCGGTACCTTGTTCCGTAAATCGGTAATTTCACTGGCAGGACGAATCGGTAAACGAAGTTTATGCGTAGTTACAGGCCAACAGCCGTGAATTGTCTTTGTACAGCTAATCCGTTAACGAGACATCTCTCTAACGAATTTGTTTCAGCTCGTTGAAAGATCCTCGGTGGAAGTTCCTTACTGACACGGCATAAACTTAACGACGGAACTTTCCGTTCGCGTCTTGAACTGCAAGCACCAATCTCCACCGATTACGAGAATATTCTCGCTCCAATAATCTGGCGCGTGAGTTTCTAAATTGTTAATTACTTGTTTTTCCCAATTTAACACGGCCATCGAATGTACAATCGTAGATGTCGATTTAATTGCGATCAGATGGGCTAACTATACAGGATGGAGCGGTAATCGTAGCACAATCGGGCAGAGGGTGACTCTATGAGAAAATGCGAGTCGAAAATATGGAAAACAATCTTTTTGTATGACGCTCCGTCTCTGAGAGAATTGAGTTTAAAAATTTCTGAAAACTTGGCTTAAATTATCGACTAGATACGAGTAAATAATCACTAGGAGATTATTATAGCCGTGAAAATAAATAAAAATTGTAAAATAGAATTTTGTTGTTTAAGGCTTCGTATCGAAGAAAATAAAGTTTGAACGTGTTTAATTACAAACTGATCTGGCATGATACATTTCCAAATATATTTTTCTCAAAAATGAAGCATCTTTGGGAAAAATTTGATTCTACGTCTTTCACTTATTCTCAAATGTAGTTTAAAGTTTGCTTGTCAAATCTTTAAAGTCGAAGCTTTTCTCGAAAACGAAGCTTGGAATGAAAAAATGTTGTACCATCGTTTTTCTTATTTTTTTCACGTAGAATCACCCCCTCGCCGGTTGTGCCACGAATACAGTCCTACCCTGTATATCCGTGCTTTCGGACGATGAAAATTGCTACGGCAAGCAACGAAACGTTGGTCACAGTTAGCCGCGACTCTCAGGTCCTTCGAAATAATTTAATGTCATTCTCAGACGTTTCTGCCTGCAATAATGAAAAACTTCTTCCCAGGAGAGTCGTCGTCTCGGTCTAGATCCGAAATAACAGCAGATTTGAACGTTTCAAGAACATTCTTCGTCGTTTTCCTTATTATTAATTATTATTTTATTTGACGTGTTTTGATCGACATGATAGAAGTCTTATACACATGTATCACGTTTATTTGGTTTTACGCTTATTTCATTGAAAACTGAAAAATGAGTTCAGGAACGTATCTTCAATTTGTTTCTGTGCGTTTAGTATTTTAGTAAGAAAATCACTAGTATGATATTTACACCTTGGATTCCATAGCAAACGAAAGAAATTAAAAGGAGAATAAGACAGGAATCAGAAAAGGAAACACAAGGGAGGAGATGTTGAATGAGACAGAACACACAAGTCGTGCAATCCTTCGAGTGATTTATATGTACTTTATATTCTACGCCAGCGAAAGAAATTAAAATGAGAATAAAAGAAGGATCACGGGAGAAGATACAAGGGGAAAAAAGTGGAATAAAGAAGAACACAGAGATCGCGCAACATTTCGAGTGGCTTGTTAAACGCTCGAGGGAAAAGTTTAAAGTGGAGGCAAGAGAAAATAAAATCGCGAATGGCGCAAAGTTCATAAGCACAGCTTAATGTATTGCAAAGATATCCGTAATTATTCGATTTCAAAGAGTTTGTCTTCGTTGTTTTATCTTGATATTATTGGCGACAATGCGGTAGCATTTTTCATTCGCTTTCTAATTATCATTGTCGATCATCGCATCCTCAACTCCTTACATTGTTCTCCTTCCACCCGCTTCATCTACATCTTGCCTTATTAGCCTTGCCTTTCTGTTATTTTTACTAAGCCAAGCGCTTTGTCTCGCATGCTTCCACCTACTTCCTTTCATTTCGAAAAGTAAAACGTTGTGCAACGACCATGATCCTTTCCTCTTACCCTCGATTGACCCACTGACACACAAATTTAAACTTCCGCTCTTTCTTTTAACTCGTTCGTTCGGTTAACTGCACACTATTCCACAGAGACTGAATTTTACAACCGAATCCAAATTTCATTCTGCTCTTCCTAGGAAAGTTTAATCTTTCGGATATAACGCGAAACTAAGTATTACCAAACTAAGGAACTAACGAATGAAATTCATCGATGCACAAGATACAAATTTTGAAGATTTACGCTGCTGGAGCATACGTATTTAAATACTTAAGTTACCGAAGTGTTTAATCGGTTTCTCGAAGTAAGGAAATCATTTTCAATTTTGGTAGACCTTCAACGAACTTAAATAATTTAATTACAGGTTATTGTATGTCTTGATATGTGTCGAAATATATTATACACAGTTATCGCACAGTTAGCGTTATATAAGCGTACATATAAAATTAATATACATTAATATTTCTAGAAACACATTTGCATATTTCTTGGTCATTACAGGAACAACAAATCTAATACCAACTATTTTAAGTAGTTCGATATTTCTAGTGTAAGAACACTTTATTATATGTAGAAGAGTCAAAATACATTACTATGTATCATTCTATCGAAGAAAACGATGTTAACCTTCGTATTTCCTCGACGTCTCCGCCTACAAAGACCCTATTGACATCAGATTATGTATTCCTTGAAAGCAGACAAGATTGATCAGGCGAATTGTTCAGATGGCCTGTTTTAGATGTCACATACAGTATAGTAGTATTCTGTAGAGTAGTATTACATCGTATATATAGAATGCGTTACGCAATTGGGCCAGGTTACATATCGATGTCGGTAAAAGACAGAAAAAAAACTGTAGAGGTTGAATAGTATAATAAGATCTATGTTCGTAGGTATTCACATATTTTTATATACCGAGAAATTGTAACCGTACTGTTTTTTAAATGGAACTCTATAAGCTTTCGTTAACTGTTCGACGCATTTTTCAATTTTCTAGGAGAAAGTATGAGGATACGTAGGTCGAAAAAAGCAAAAGATATTTCAATTTTGATTTTGTAAAACTTTGCATACGAGAAACAACACAATTTTATACATATATGAAATTAAAATTAAAATATCTTTCGAAGCAAGCATTTTTCGACTTAATTAGCTTGATAAAATCATACAGCTCCATTTAAGAAAAGAGTACAATTGCACTTTCGCGGTGCATCGTTGCATACTAAAAACAAATGAGCACCTACGAACATAAATCTTACCGTATCATTTAACTTTTCCCTCGACAGTTCTTTTCTATTCTTCTTACTGACTTCGAGATATAATCCGTTCAATTATATAAGGCACCCTGTATAGTAATATACAATAAGATGGCATACAGGAGTATGCAACGTGGTATCTGCAATGCTAGATCACTTAAGATCATTAAAACTCCTTAGATCATTTTTTACATATACCTAGGAGCTAAGTTGGCATTTCTGACTCTACGCGTCATAGTCCTGATTCCATAGCCCACTTTCAGTCAGTTTTTCTCATGTTTCTTTTCACGAGATATATAACTTAACCATTAACCTCCTCACGCTATCGTTTTTAGGCACGAACCTCGTTCTCCCTATCGTTCATTGTTCACTCGCATTCCTCATTCGACAGCGTTTTTCCCCTACTTTTTTCTTCAATTATACTTAGTCTTACATCTGTTGGTATTCAAGATTTTGATTACGATACGATAATTTACTTTGTGAAAATACACGCTTATAAATTATACTTATCTATAATAAGTATTAACTTATTATAAATAATCAGCCATGTCACTGCGCCACGCCAGAAAAATTACTGAAAATTCCCAACGCGAGAATTGATTGTAATTTTAATAAATAAATAAAAAAAAAATAGACGCGAGTTGAAGAGAATTTTGCGATAGACAGAGATTTGCTTAAAAATTTCAAGTAACACGTCATCTGTGTGTCCGATCTTGATTTCTAGCTCCATCCACCTCTATGTACTCGTAGATACTTGAATATCGGTACTGTGGAAATTCGTCCGCATTTGCATACGTATGATCGATGGTAAAATATTCAAATAGAAGGCTGGTAGCAGCGTTGAAAAAAGAATTTTACGAATGCATATTTCGCAGTAGAGGTCCAATAAAATTGTGACAATATATTCGTTCTTTATGCACGAGTTTTATTCATTGTACGTGATCACGAATAACTTCTGTTCATGGAAACCTATTGAAAAAATTAATTGGGGAATTAATATCGCGCAATGAATTCATTGTGAGAGCATTTGTTAATATACTGATACACCTGAAATACGCAAGTACAGTTTTTCTACGACTCACAAAGCATGAAAGTTCGAAACGATAAAAATAAACGCGTGTTTCGCTTGTTATCAATTCCTAGGAATTCACGGAATATCTCATTTTATATATTCGCGTTTCTTAAACACGCACTTCGATTTCTACTTCTGAATTTAAAGGCGAGCATACTAGCCTACGTTAGTTCTACGCTATTTTAAACTGACGTTGCTTCCTTTGGGGGGAAGGTATGATTAAAATTATAATAAGTTAAAGTGGTAAACGAGCTCGTGTTCTCGAAACACTCGGTCGAGACGTTCTTCGATTTACATTTCCATCATGTAGTCTGGAATTCTCTATTATCGTTGACCACCGCTCTGATTTTTAATGGATGCAAAACGAATGCATATATACATGCAAAGCGGCATGCAAATCACGGAATACAACGCAGTTGTCACGTTTCGCTCAGCGTGTGTGAGCCGAACGACTGAGCGACTAGATCGAGGAAGAACGAAAACCGGGATATCTCGGTGAAAATTTGATGCCACTTAAACGGGATTTCCTCGTTATCGGGACAATTTCTCGTGCGAGAATCTTCATTTTATCAGAGGTGTCGCGTTTCTTTCTCGCTTTCTGTCTGCTAATTATCGACGTATCGACGAGCAAGTGAACCGATGGACATCAACGATCGCCCCTTTTATCGGTTTCTGTTTGTCAGGCGTCGTAAATGCTCACAACCTCAAGACGCATCGGTCTATGTAAATGTAAATTGACATCTGGCGTCAATGTATCATGCGTCAACGAAACAACGCCAGCACCGAAAATTAGGACTGATGTTAATAGACTCAGAATGAATTATTACTGTCCCGTTTATTCCTGTTATATGTATATGCTACGCAGGGTCAGAGCGTGCGTTCATACGATACCAAAGTCTGAATTTCACTGACAAATTCGCGTCAGAAACGCTTCTTACCAACTTACTGATAAAGCTTGCTCGATTAATCTGCTCGTTCCATTTTTATATTGTTAATCGTAGTTAACTTATTACAAATCCAACGTACCTTGAATCGTAGAGAAATTAAAAATAGAATGAAAATATAGAATTTTATATATTAAAAAATACACATTAGACGCGCGCCCCTGCCAAAACAGCGCACTGATTAAAATTTGAATTTAGTTCGATAAAAGTAGCGGCATATTGAATATTCCACTAATAATATAAACTTTTTTAATGCACGACATGTCCGCCAGAAACGTGTTCACTTCCAGAGCAGAGCAATTTCGAATTTTAAGGGTTAATGTCCATATCCAAGAATTGGTCTTACCTAAGCAGCTCTTTTCCTCGACTTTAAGCAATAAACGACAATCATTCGCGCCCTCGTAACTCCGTTCGTTTCCTTCCTCCCCGAGCGTTCTCTTCCGTTCTTTTCACCACGACCATATACGTCCGAAGCTTATAATTTAATCTCGAATCGGTGCATGTATCTCGTTATTGAAAGATAAAAGATTGAAATGCCACGAAGAATGTGCGGCCCGCCCACCAGGCCAGATTAATATTTGAAGGGGGCAGATACCGTGCCGCAACTAGCACTCTACAGGTTGAGAGTCTCTATTCTGCGCCGGACGTTTACGACACGAAATTTGCTGCAGATATCCGTTTTCCTGAGGGTCGTAGAACGGCAGCGTTTGTCTCTAAGCCTTCATCTCTGTTATGACCGTGAAATGGAAAGCCATCTCGTATTGATGGAGCAATAAAACCTCATCACGTTTATAGAATATGAAATCTAGCAGTTTTTATATTTATGTTGGGTGTATGATTAATGCGCATTAATCACGAAGAAACTTAATTAGCAGATTATGCATGTTTATGCAAATTCATATTTTTACACGCGTAACTAAGAAATATAGAATCTAAACGGAGATTTATTTCGCGTAATAAATATCATAACGAGCATTCTCTACATTGGATATTTTATGTGTATGTATCCTTGCAAATATACAACAGTGTCCTCTATATTTTTGCAGCTTTAAAATTCTCATAAATTTCACGTGAAAATCCGCTCTGTCGGGTAATCAGTATTTAGAAAAAGACACGAAAAATTTCGTTACTTTTTATTGCTTCTCTCCATGTAAATGAAATTACTTCTGAGATCAAGTAGTTTAACCAAGGAAAAGGGAAGACCAACGCTCCTTCGACCGGACCTATTTTAGAAATGAATCTCACCCGCGGCCTGGTACAATTTATGTTTTCATACTCTCGGAGATTAAAAATCACTGGCATAGAGTGAGTAAATGGAAACATTTTAATAACGAAGAAAGAATGGGTCACGCACTTTGCTTTTTTCGGAGTACGCGAACGTAATGTACAACGTGGTTCACTCTAATTTCCTGTACGAGTATAATACGTACATATAGACCGACTTACATATATGTGTACATGTAATGCGATAAAGTCCAACTCCGTTTTATTGCGAACGACTAACGTCCTGTTCCTTATCTCATCGCAGAGCTAGGAAAATCTCGATATTTCAGATAAGAGAGAAAACCTCTTTAACTCGTTAAGAGAGATAACCTTCTTTTCTAGCAAGGTGAAAAGAGAAGCCTCGTTTGACGCCGACGGAACGAAGCGACGGAAATAAGGAAGAAAATTCTTGCCGCGCGTACTTTCGCCCGCGAAACTTAGCGATGATTGATGTCAAGGGCTCTCATAAATTCTAGAACCGCGTTGCAGATTTCGCTCGTTATCGGGGCTGTTCTGACAGCCGTAGAAAGCGTCGTGGTTTACCATCGTGTGAATAAACGCAGGAAAAATGGTACAAATATCGTTTCGAGAGGGGAGAAAAAAGGAAAAAGACAGAGAGTTGTTAAGCAAATCAAATAGTGAATCGTCTAACGACGAGCGATCAGAAAATATTAATTAACATCTCGATTAGAAGTTGAACGTGTTTCATTCCATTTTAAAGTTAATTGTTCCACTTTGATAAATTAATTAAACGTTTTCGGAATGATCCGCCGCGTTAAACGGGTATCAAGCTCGTTCGCGTAATAACTTTATCGACAAACGCGATCGATACACCTCTATCGCTTGATATCATGGAAATCGCCAGAAAAATATTTACTTGCCCGATTCGTAGACATTATGCTAAATTTACTGGTTAGTTAGCTGCATCGCGGTAAAATCAATCTTCCTGCTGTATTTACGTAGTACGATGCGATTGGTACATTTAACTGGAGCCTATATTTAATGCTGTGCCGACCGACCAATCCTTCATACAGTTTGTCCGAAGTTAACATTTACGCAACCATGTTCGCAATTGAGGAACTCTATCTTAACAGATATTTAATCGATATCAATTACTACTTGGATAATATACTAGAAAAGAATAAAATTTGACTGGCCAGTGTTCACAATTAAACACTTAAATGAAATAAAAATTATATTAGCAATTTCCTCTACTTTAGAAATGTATTTCTAATTCATTAGGTCGATTCAATACAGATTATAAATATCAAAGAGTAAAATCATAATTCGATTAAAAAACTTTTTAAATTTAAAATAAAAAATCACGTTAGAAATTTCCTTTATACCAAGGATCTCTGCTTTTAAGGATCCACGTAGGATATTTCAGTAGCCATTAAGTCGATCACTCGATGCTACAAAATGTAAAAAGAGATCTCTCGCAAAAGCGCGTTAATACGTGTTACACTGTGTTCCGGTAACACAAAGTCCTTAAATTTCGTGTCGATGATCCCATGGTAGTCGTACAGCGATCGGGTCGATCGATAAGAGAATCCTTCACTTTATCAGTATAGCGCGGAGCTATATGATTTGATATGTGCTTTTAATCGCGCATGCACCCGGTGATGCTGCTCTAACGCGAAATTGGCCTGTCAGTTCATCGCGCCTGTTGCTAACGACACAGTTTCGCCCCCTCCATTCCGTACGCAGGTATGCCTGTTACTCCGAAGAGCAACCGTTTAGTTGCTTTCGATCAGCGTCTTGGATCGGAAGAGCAGAGGGTGTTGGTTTTTTTTAAAAGGACACGATCGCAAGTGAATATTCTTAGTTACCATGTATAGCATTTACCTCTTAGTGCTATACCTGATCTATGTTATCTATCGTATCTACGTCTTAATTCGTTACGTGGTCCTCTAGACCTCACGTACATAGACTTCGTAAAACATATAAATATAAATAGTGTTAACATTACATACGAATCGCACAAACTTTGTTTCATGCTCATCATCGTCCATTTACTTTCGTAATTGTATTTGATACTTGGCTTTATTTCGTTCGCTTAGAGATAAAAAGAAAAAAGAGAAGGAAGGAAGAGAGCGATAGAATTTGAGGATCCATAGTAGATCGTTAAGAAGCTGATAAAAATTATGGAACCGATCGATGTATTAGAGTCATTCTACCTTTTCGAAGCTTGATCATGACATATAGTTTTTACCTCGTTGTGTTGTTCGCTATATTTATATTGCTATATTTTTATCGTATCGTCGCTTCCCTTTCGTACAATCTGTGCATCTTTAACGAGTGTAAAGGCTGTAGTAGCATAGTGCCGAACAAGTCAGCCGTAGAGAAACGATCCTTAAGAAAGAGCTGAAAGCGTCCTTGTCCTATTTTGTTTTTCATGTGACAATTTAGTGAAGATCCTATTGTCGAGTTATCAATGGATTCACTGACCGTTACGTGACGTCTTGTAAGAACCTATTATTCGTACTCTGAATGAAACGAAAATTTAATAGGATAAAGTATTTCCAACTTACAGTACAATTTTTTAAATTCAGAACAGGAACATCGCAGAGTTTAGATTATACTAGAACTTGATGTTCTAATCTCGGCTTTAAAATGATTTTGATATTTGTGCAGGGTAACAAGTTATAAGTGTACTAACGAAACGAGTTTGTAGTACAGTAGTATAATGCGAAACGAGTCAGGCAACCAACCTGTGGCAAAGCTTATGCACTGGTCTCTGGAGCGTAACATTTTATCAACGAAACTCTGGATGCTAGTTTTATTTGCGATACGATTAACAACAAATTCGTACATTTACATCGAACTTCCATTATTTTATTTTCCGTTTAAATTAAACGGATTTATAAATTTTCACGCTATATTTTATCGACAGGAAATAAATTAAAAAGTTGTTGTTATCTAGACTCCCAAATTTTGATAATTTCCTAATAATTGGAATGTGACCAACTCTCGACATGCAGATTGCTTTCAGTTTAAGCACAGATTGTACAGAAAAAGTGATTCAATAAAAAATATACTTTAAATTAATTATAATTATAATAATACTATAATTATAAATAATAATTAAAAAATAATTATAAATAATATTATAATTATAATTACATAAATTATTTACAATTAATTAATACTAATTGTTTCTGCTGATCAGTGCAAGCTGTTTCAATCAGTTTTCCAATTAGCTTTTTCAATAATAACGAAATGAAGTGATATAAAAGGTAAAGGGTCTGATTTTCGATTACCAATAGTCTGTATAAGGTATATCATCTTCATTCGAAATCATTTTATATCTGATATATTCCGTTTGTTATAATCTACCTGCCACCTTCGATATTCTCATCGTTTGCTCTAACAGAGATTGAAGAAATTGAATGTCATACGAAATGGATAACAACGTACGGGTCATTTCGAAATCGAAAATTATGTTAATTTACTGTTTCTATATCATCGTGATAATTATCGTATACGTGATATATCGGATATACATGATTGTCAATCCGAATTGCTCAAACGAAGAAGTAGACAGAACGTAATTCAATACATTTTCGCAAAAACTTTTCTATCCGATTTAATGTCAACGCTATTAGCATAAATGGTGTTTGTAACAGTATGGCAGTGTTTAGCGCAATGTTTGCTGGCGCACAAATGTCTGCTTTTATCTCGACGTTCCCTGTACTGTATTTACTATGGCACGCGAGACTCCTTTCGCTAATAATACGAATTCTCTGGGTAATTACTTCCTATATAAAACAGGATCTTGAATGAATTCGTAGCGCGTTTTAATTAAAAATTCGCTTAGAACAGCGGAAATTCATCTTTGCTACAAGTGTTAGCGAATAATAGAGCAAAAATTGGATATTTTCGAGAACCGTAAATCCATACACATTTTAATGATATTTTCAAAGAATACGCATTTACACAGAGAGAGAGAGAGAGAGAGAGAGAGATGAAAGGGACTGAAGCATTATTACTGTCTTCCACTCACGTTTTATGATTTTGTTCGGGTACAGCGGATGTTGTATTAACTTTTTCTTTGACCGAAGACCTAATCTTTCTGCATAAAGGCCGTCTCTCTGTTCCTTTCTTACCGTACAATATGGTACGGCGTAATTTTTTTGCATCGCGTTATCGTTTCCTGCTGTATTGTATTTATTTTTCACTCCTGCTATACATACACAGCCGTATAAGAGCAAAGGCGAGGCAAGTTACATAAGAACAGAGAAAACTGATCATTATCAAACTGTCGTTTAATACAAAGGGCAAATAGCGAAACATGTTAATCACGTAAAGTTAAAATTTTCCGTAAGTCACAGTGGAGGAATCTTTTACGCGTAGTAAAAATATTTTACGTTAAATAACTAAAAATTCCATACGACACACATACGTACGTATGTGTGTGCATGGATGAATGTAACGAGAGACAGACAAACAGACAGACAGAAAAAGAGAAAAGATATGTAATAGGTATACTACAGTAGTAGACTGACAAGCCAAGTCAGACATGCGCTCTTAAAGAGGGAATCGCGGCAGTGAAAGAGCTCGAGAGCAAAACCCACGTTTCAGTTTGTCGCGTGTGCTGGCACGGCGCGCATATCGTTCCGCGAATCTCGGTAAACGATGTCGAGAAATATGTGGATCGTTTCGACGAAAAAAAACGCGTGCAACGCGATCGTTTCGACCGACAAGTACGTGTCTCATGCGTTTCGTTTCACGTGAATTTTCGCGGAGAGAAGACAAAGCTATCATCGAGGGGAAACAAAAATCGAACACGATACAATCGCGATATCGATACGAATTCGTGAAAATACAGAAGCACGATCACATCTATCAGGTTCATAATCTGAGAATAAGCTTCGTTCGATTAATTGACGTATTATGTCACATTCCCGTACAATCTGCCGTCGCAAACACGAATGATTCCGAACTCTGTATCAATCGTCGACCGTTTGGTTGCGTCGTGAATCGTTTTAATCTATTGCCACCGGCTGCATCGGTATCATTCGTCATAATTCGTGTTACGGTGGAATGTGGCCAATCAGAAGCAGTATTTTCGATAATTTTCCTGGAAACAAGACAAAAGCCAACCGCAATTACCCCGAATATGAAGAGACATTGTGTTCGCAGCTCACAGTCAGCGGTTCGTGCGGTTGTATTTCGACTAATACAGATCGTGTGAATATCGTTCGCTCGATATTCCTAATTTAACGATAAGAATATCGTCGATCCATCTCCTATGAAAATCCTGATGAAAGAAGAAAATCTCGTTCGTCGTGGCGTTCAGTATAAAATGTTGTTCGCGTGTTTGATCGTTCTCCAATACTCTTTGTTCCAAACCAACGTCGGATTAAGTCATTCCTTCAAAGTCAAAGGAAAAACCGATGGAATCTCGTATCGATGTAAAGCTGATCCTTGTTACCCAGACGGATATTATAAAATATTTATATTATAAAACGCACGGTATTTACGGTGTTCCCTTAGTGTTTACGTAGAAAACAACTTGCAGCATTCGCAGATATCGTACGGCTATATTGTTAATTGCCTTGTGGCAATTAGCAATCAAACGGTACTCATTAGAGCGAAATAATGACGGATTCGCCAATACCGTCGGTCAGCAACATTCAGAGTCGCACTCATACCGCAAGCCAGTCTCAAGTTCAAACGCAAATTCAAGATGACAAGAACGAGAAAACGGAGAAGGCTGTTCTTTTGGTAATTTATTGCTATTTATTTTACTATTAGAACACCGAGTCTACCATATTATTTGGATTAAAACCGACGATAATACGTTTCTTTCTCGTCGCGAAGTTGCACGTATTCTCGTTTTGCGTAGACCGTGATGAGAAAACGATCGTTCGAACGGACAGTAACACCGTGTTACTTGATGTATCGTGGAATAATCATCGGTCGTGTAACAAAATGCTCGGTTTACGATTCTAAGAAACTTAGGTACCGATACTTCGCGAATATCGCGACGAATGCCAGGGAAACGGAGTTAATTGCGAGTTTCGGTTTTATTTCGCAGCAAATTCAAGAGATCAACAACCAAGTGGCGCAATTCCGCGATCTGCTGATAAACATCGGCCAACCACGAGACTGTCCGGAACTTCGAGAGAAAATTCGGAGATTACGACGACATTGCGTAGAAGCGTGTAGAAACACGTCCCAGCTCATACTGCCACAAGTACGAAGGTATGGTAAACTTTCTCACAATCTTCTTTTTTTTCTCTCTCGCTTGCTTCCCAGAACGGGTAGTAATAAAAGAAATATTTAATGGAAAAAGTAAAACGATTTACGTCCTTGACACGATATTTCGAATCGTACGAAATTCTCACGGAAGAATTACCGTGTCAACAAGCCGTTAAACTTGCTAATTAGCAGGTAGAGAAGGGAGGTCAGAAATTGGAAGATAAGTCGAGAGAAATAAAAAGAAAGGGGGAAACCGAGAACGATTGATTAACTAGTTTATGTCAATTACTCCGAAACGAGCGTTAAACGAAGACATCGCGCGGAGCGAACTCGAATTGCTTCCGGTTAATGAGATTCCAATTAACGGGATAAATAGATTGCTATAACAGAAGCGAACCAGCCACGATAGTCAATACGTATATGTACGTACAGTTGCTACCACGTTTGTGGTTTGGTACGTTGGTACTCACCGCTTCTGATGCAGCGATGCAATATGACCAAAGATTTTCCTCGGTGAGACACGGAAATGTATCGCTTCAAGGAAATCCAAAAAATCTGCCATTTATCGCACTTATCGTTGTGTTTTATTCGCCAAATTACATCTCTTAACTACGACGCTAAACGGCTTTTTAAAGTCAAATTAGTCGCTCGCATTTTCGTCATTACCCTGATAATCTTATCGCGCTTCCGAATCATTCTTAACCCTCGGTTATCATTATGGATTCTGGTGACCCACAGTTACACTTTGTAAAGAAATATCTACAAGACGTCGCTTATAATGGCGCTATGTCTACAATCTGCTATCAATTTGAAGTATTTCGAGCTGCTAAGAATTCCGTAAGTTTGTGGCAACTCTCCAAAGTTAGTTACGTCCTAGCGTCGTGCTGATTCAAGCGTATTTTTTATTACAGTGGAACATATTTGATTTCTGTGCAAATCTCACGTAAATTCGTCAACCATTATTATATATTTTTTTACACCTGAATCTACATATGTAACTGAAGTAAAAAATTTTCGTACGAGTGTGTGTGTGAATAAATTAATTTTTTCAAATAACTGCATCGCCTTTCTTGTTCAAAAATTGCTCGATATATCCAATAAGTATGCGTCCTCGATGTGTCAAGTAAATATATTTTTTGAAACGTGTATTAAGAAACTACTTTTTTCCTTTCGAGTACCTTAAAAGCCTTAATCTTCAGCCAGAAATGTCAAAACGTAAAAATATTGACATTTTTTTCATAAAAATATCTTTTTTTCTAAGCTTACGGCTAGAAAGATTTTTTTTTTTTTAAGAATGATGTCACTTCGTTTATTAACCTCTTTCTGTCAAAGCATATTCTAGGATGTTCAAACTATATCCCCAAATTTTTTCGATTCAATATCACTGCTATTTTTTGGACAGCAGGTAGTTGAAAATTGAATAGGGTCTGGGAGACCTAGTGTGACAACCGGAATTCCTGAAACAAGTATAACCGAGGGTCATCGACTCTATACTAGTGAAAGCTATCCATTTGGTATTTTTATATCAAAATTCCTTTCGTTGCTGTAATCAAACCGCGCATCACAAGGAAATATCGCGTTCTACAATCAAATAAGGGAAAGGGTGAAATAATAGCGTCACGAAAGTTCCTATTACTTTGAACTGTGCTGCAAAGAATGTTATCGATTCCACGGGATTGGTTTTCCTAAGAAGAAGAGAGAGAAAAGAAGATATAAAGAACGATGACCAACGTCCAATCTCCAAACATTCTCAGACGTCACCTTTGAACAATTCTCTTCCGCGAGTTTGCCTGTTTTAATGAAAAGTTAAATGTTTCACAAATTTCTTCCTCTTCTGCATTCTCATTAATTCTCCTCTTATCTGATTTACAAGGAGACGAATGAAACAGCCGGAATTTCCGACCCGTCGAATAAATTTTGCAAAATTACAAACGTCCGAAAAGTCATCTATCTGGTAATTTCTTCGATAGAAGCTCGATGCATTGCTCGACAATCCTTGTTGGTTTTAATAGAAACTGTTATTCCCGTTAAATTGTATTCGTAATCAATTTTCACCTGGCTTTAACAACTCCTTACCTGCAGTTAGATTATCGGATATTACATATTCGTTTATTATACGTTTCTCGTTACATAATTGCTTAATTATGGCGCGACACATCGTGTACACAATATTCGCCCTCCGTTTCCCCCATTTCCATTCGCGTAACACATTGCTGCGTAAACTCTGCTACATTTTAAACGTCAAACGCACACTAATCGCGATCAAGTGTTACTTAAATAATTATTCCGCGAAAATGAAACGCAATACAATTATCAGAAAGTTGCGTAGGCTGAGAAAAGGAATTAAAAATTATATCAAGCCTGGCTGAAAGCATGATTGATTCACAATGAAGCACTTAGCAACATACCGAACGTCTAATTTATCATGCAAACAACTTTTCCAATACTTCCGTGCCATGTAATAGGCCTATCTCGTACCTTATCTTACGAAATCACGCGACTTCTGTATCGATTACGCGAAACACGGAAACGTTCACCTTTTTTACCTTCTTTTTCATTCGTTTTTCTTTTTCCTCTTTCTGTTTTCTTTTTCTTTGCTCCTTCTTTCAATGAAATTTGGCACGTGTATTCATTTTCGTCAATGAACGATATTACACCGAAACGCTTATGCATAATTCCGTTTGATACCACTAATCGAAGCAGATCACAGTGTACGCATAAATTACGGGTTTCAACTTAAATCACGTATCATTCGTAGATTCCCCTTTCAGATCGCTGCGCTCGTTTCAAAATTTATTCCTACTAATTGCCTACGAGATAGCGATAAACGAGAGTGGCAACATAAGAGGATCGAGTTCATCATCTGGTAATCGCGCTCGCTGTTATAGCTCTTGATATCAAGCAAGTTTGTTGTTAAGCGTTACTTACAGACCGCCAGGGAATTAAGCGATAAATAGCAAGCGCATGCGAGGCACCGCTGACGTAAATCATAATATAAACGGTCATTGAAAAGAAAGAAACTGGATTATTAGATTTTTGCGATACTAAAATTACAGCCCTGGAAAAATTGTGGTTGAAAGTTAGTCGAGAACACGCAGAAACCATTTACAATTTCAAGAGTAAAACGTGAGACTAAAGCCTTAAAGGGTATTACTCCAACGATTTCCACGAAACTTCGTAAACATCGAAGCAAAACGATATATTATTTACATTTAGGTCTACTTGCTTTTAGAATCCCAGCTTGATGTACGTAAATTTTCACAGATTATTTATAAAAATAGTGGAAACGAAAGTTCATAAATATCTGAACACTTTAATTTTTAGTAAACGTACGTGAATTTTCTCAAATTTATGAAATTATCAGACGATACATTTAAATTGCTATACCAAACACCACGCTATTAAATATACTATCTATATCATACTGTTAAATACCATCGCTTGCATTAAAATCGGGAACTTATAATTCGAAAATATAGAACGTAGCCATAAAAAACTTATTAAGCAATAAAATACTTGTACAAGATTTATCCATTAGCAATGAAAAATGATTTATTATCGCATATTTGCTTTTAGAAAATCGATATAAAGACTGAAATCACTGCAGTTCAATTTATCTGTAACTTTGCAATTAAAATACATGCTGCCAAGGAGAGAGATGTTGTCGAGGAGTTGTTGTTTAACTCCTTGCGCTACATTGTGGCGATTGCACAATTTAAAAAGAAATTTACGGTCAGAGGATTGTTGAACGCGCCACGTCGGTGCACTTCGTTATAATTCTACGATCTCACATTACGTCTCGCCTGTTCGCAATGAAAAGAAGAAATTCCGTGGCTGGCCGCGAACCAACACGAAACAATCTCGTTACGTAATGAACCGCTTGGTTTCATGTAGCATTTACAGAAACGGTATTAAACATTCTACATTTGCAGCAACAAAGGTGTTTTAACTAAATTTTTAATATATCAAATTTATTTTGTTTCGCATGTAACAATCATAGCGTAAAGGTTTTACTCCACGTCCCACGTTTTATCGCATTCTATCGACTGACGTGTTTCGAGTCTTTGTAAATGTTAATAATCGTGTTTCTCGGGTAATTAGCTTGGTAGAACGTAGGATGAAAGGTCATGGAATTATTGGCTACGAAATAAGTCGCAGACGAACAAAGAGAAAAAGAAGAAGTAATAATTGGAGAGGGAAAAAGTGGTCAGATGACGAAATCCCTAACGAGGAAACTTGGGACGACAAAAAATAATAAGCCTACGAATGGGTTCTGCTTTCAGAACAACGGATATCGGGATCCCTGTTGACTGCCCAAATTTGATGCTGCTCTTTTATGTTGTACAATTATTCCTGCGCGAGCTCTGCAAAAGTAAGAACCTCATCCGCATCGTGCCGATGGATATGACGGAATATTACGGTAACTTTTCTAAGCATCCTATATTTTTCTACGAGTTAAACATTCTAACGAATAAAGAATCCTATCAGTTCGTAAATTTACTTGCGATAAACGCGTTACATACGTTTTATCTATCATCTAAAGGTATTCGGCGAAAGAAGATAATTTAATTCAGAATAAACGACTTAGAAAAGTATTATCTCTTTATCCTCGAGATTTTCTCCGTTTCTATTATCAGACACACAAAAAGAAAAGAATATTTTCAACTATATATAAATATTATACATAGGTACATATACGAAGACATTTAAGATGTGTATATATATAAAGTTTCTCCCCATTGCTAAAGGGTCCAACACTTATATGAACGCAGACTGCGGATTTTTATAGAAATTCATATTTCACAAGCGTGACTGCTGAAACAGAATCCAAGAAGATATTTATTTCACTTATTAACGTAGGTGAAACTACACCTATTTTTCTTCTCACCTATTGAAGTAGGTAGAATAATTTTATAACGAGTACCGTAATTTGGATAATCTCATATATTCTTATATATTCGCGTGTTCTATGCATCTTTACACCCTTAAATTGCAGTCTATTTGTACGTCGCGCGTTTTTCTTTTTTCTTCGCAAACAGCCATGGTAACGACCAACGCAGATCTATTTTTGCTCTCGTTACAGAAACTCGAGCCGGGCCATCCAACATCGGCAACGTGATCTCGCAGATAGTCCTCTGTAAGCAGATCACACCGGATTTCTACGAGGAAGAATTGTGCAGCATCCAAAAGGACTCCGAGGAAATTCGAGGCTTGATGAACGAACTGCAAGAATTTATGCCCCAGTCGGGTGGCGATATAGGTACCGTCGTATTCTCTGTTTACCATTCTCCCCTTTTCCTCCCTTGTCTCTCGTTTATAGAATTTTATTTCGCAACGCCCCCGTTTCTTTCCCTGCGTATATTTCCACTCGTTTTTCACGGGTTGCTCGAATTTTTCTCGAGTGTACGCTTCGAGGGGATAATATTACAAACGCTATTGGTTGACAAAGAGCGCACACGCGGTAAGAACGTTTTTCGGAAAGATAAAAGCCCTTATCGCCCGGAGAGATATTTTCCAAGGGGCAGGTTAAACTGTTTTTCAAACAGCAGAGAATCGAACGGCATATTCACTCGATTCACTTCGAAACGTAAACGCGCCACGTCTGTTAATTCGATTACGCTGTTCTACGAACGCTTCGTCGTTCTATTTGCCACTCTAATATCTCTTCCTGCTTTGTTGACCTTACTTTCACTATCCATCCTTCTTCCTATTCTACTGCTCTCTCGCGACTTCTCTCTATTCAACCGCCTCTAATCGGGTTACTCCAGAGGCCAAGGTCTGGATTTCAAAGGAGAACACAATCCCCCTTTTCTCTCTGTTCGTCTCTTTGGCTATATCTTACCTCCTCGCTCCTGCCAATTCCCATTGATTCCACGGAACAAACGTATTAGCTCTAAACAGGCTGAAGCTCGGTATAGAATTATCAAGCTATAATACCGATTCACTTCTCAGTCACGATAGTACACGACGACCTTAATTATCTGCCGATATAATGAGCGAATTCGGATGCGCCCCTGTGTCTCACTAGGGGTAGGACCGAGAGAGATAGCACGAAAATTACCATGTACGATCTTCGATCCCCTAAGCGTCAATTCGAGACTTTGCCTGCTTATCAAGGGAATAACGATACGACTAGAGAGAAACAGAGAGAGAGAGAGAGAGATTTGACATTGAACAAGAACCAGGTCAAGGTCGAATCAGAACATAAACTTCCCTTAACGCGCGTTACGAACAGGTTTAAGGAAGATCACGCGCGGTCACAGAAATAGAATAAGAGAACAGCCGCGGTCGGTCGAAGATTCCGGGTGAAATTTCGTAAAAGGGCAGGTCGAGTGGTGTTGTGTGCACGCGGCGTGTCGAGAAAATTCGTCGGGGAAACGGCGCGAAACGATACGAGAGAGGAACGAGATGGGAGGAAGCGGAGCGCGAATAGAAAAGAACGCACGGTTTATTTCCGAGTGGAAATACTTAGGCGGAAGACTTTGCCGACGTGGAAACAAGACACATGCGCAGCTTTTACAAATTTCCAAAAGATGTTCGAGCCACGGGAACCCGGTCAATGTAATACGGTGGAAGCGCGTAAACAAGAAATACAAAACACAGAAATACATAAAAGCTACGGAGAACGCGAGAGTATTATTCAACATTAAACAGAGCTTTCGGGTCAAGGATAGATGGAAACGTGGAAGTTCGTTCCTGCGTTCCCTCCGTTCTCCACGGAAACGAGAATTCGCTAGGCGCGGGAATAGGGTGGGAAAATCAAAGGTAGAGAGGGAAATATGCTCGACCGCGAACCGATAAAGCAATTTGAGTCACGATTTGCGAAACAATCTGGATAGACAAGATCGTGTAAACCTTTGTATGGTTTACCGATATGGTTTACCTATGGTGACCCGTAGCCAGACCAGGATTCTCCATTTCTGCTGATAAAATTAATATGTATCGTCTGTCGCATGCCATCAAGCGTGGAGTGCAATTTTCGGGGTCAAGGACGCGAGGAATTCACTTTCAACTACGATTTTCCGAGAAAAAAAAAGGCCACCTGCGGTAACTGGAAATAAGTTTTGTTGCGTGTCGAATAGAAGAGAAAAAGAACGGGAAAAGAAAAATATGAGAATGAGTTACGAAGACTGTCCCTTGATAAAGTAAATTTAAGTTACAATTCGCGAAATAACAAAGCGAACAAAGGTTCGCGTGATATTTTTCACTCTTAAATTTCACGAAACATATTTTATCGCTGAGATTCTCGGAGTCGATGAAACCACTCGTGATTTTACGATAATGCAAAGTCGAACGCGAAGAGATCTCGGCGAGCAGGCATCGCAATTTATTGCGGCCATAGCAATGGTAGAGTTAAGTCGTCTTTTCATCGTAGAACGATACGAGCTCGTACGATTTTTCCGTATTGCCTGGCATCGTATGAAATAGCACCGCTTCCGATCGTTGTCGGACTAATGGCGATGATATGTCCCGCTTAAGAAGGCTTACATCACATTTCGCTATAATTTATTCGGCAATCTTTCTCCCTTTCGCGTTTTCATTTCTCGCCACTCTAAAATACGTTCCCAGGGTATAATCGCTGAAGATGATATTCTTTCAGAGAAGAAAGCTCCTTTGAAAAGTACTGGATATTAAAAAATAGCATCGAGAGCCGTACATTATGAAAATCGATACAACCGGACAGTCTATCTGCTAAGTGATTCGAAACATTGTGGCTATTCTCTTTAACTTAACTGGTTTGCTAGTTGAGTATTATTCATTTTTCTATGTACTTCACAAATGCTTAGTCATAACGATGTTAAGTCAGTTCGCAGCTATTTTCTTTTTTTATAAAATAACGCCTTACATATATTGTTATACATAACTCACTATATTTTTAAGTCATGAAAATGTATCGTTGCAGAGAGAACTTGTAAGAATTGAAATATGTGACTACATTCAAATTTTCAAAATCTTGACTTACCCCACTATGGTTTTCAGCTCGCCAGATAAGTGAGAATCGCGGACTTGGAAAAATTGCCCCAATTGTGAACCATCTGAATAAAAATTGCAGTGAAACCTATGCTATCCAGATATCTATATCTGCACATTTAATCCGAAAAGATTAGTATGTCAATAAGTTAAAGAAAGATATCAAATGAAAAGGAGTAGAGAGAAATGTTTTTTAGGTATCACGTAAGAAAATTCGTTATATACAGTGCTGTTTGCATTTTTAATTTAAAAAAAAATCTTATGAAGAATTTCTTCGACTAGGAGTATATTGACTCGATCTTCCAGCGAATAAAATCATCCCTTCCTTTCCTTCATTAAATAATTGTTCGTTCAAGAAATATTGACTCGACTATATATTTGGTTTATGAAATTTTCAAAGCTAAGAAAATTTCTTCTACGCTTTGTTTGCAGAAAAGTACTCGGCTTTACAGAGTGCCGGAAGTAGGGGTAACCGTCCCAACGGCAGACGGATGCATCGATGGAACCAAAGCCACGAAAGGCCTAGCAGGCCTACCAGACAATCGTCCTACTTTCACGGAGCTTTGAATCTCTTTTGTTGCGCCGCAAGAGCCAACTATGTTTAATCGAACTAAACGTATTTGCCCACATTTTTCTCTTAAAGAAATCGTTTCACAAAAGTTTTTAATAATTTATATGCCTAATTTCCTTTCGTTTTTAATTTTCTATCTGTAAATTTTAAGAATAAGCGATAAAAGGAGAACAAATTTTCGCTATATTTTTAAATCAAAAGGATATTCAACTCTAGTCGATTAGTCGATAAGAAACCTGATACTGAAGCTTTATTTAGTTCATAAGTACGGATCTCTAAATATAGAAACATATTGGGTATTTTTATAAAAAAGTTTCATTTACTGCGGAATCGTTTAAATATATTGAAAAATCTGACTTAAACTTACGGTGCAAGTGAGTTGTTGCATTGTTGATCGACCACTCGGTTCCATAAAATTATGAAGACAGATCGATTTCTTGATAAAATTTAATTAGACTTTCTCTCGTCCATCGATCAACACCAACGGCATAATAGCATCTAGCATTTAAAGGAAAAAAGAGTCAATGTAAAAACAATCATTATAGATGTGACATTGTCGTTTATTTGTGTATTTACTACTCGAAATCCGAACTGTGATGAACGAGCTCAAATTTATCGCTGATCGGATAGCATATAAGAAACTATGCATCACGTTGGAAAGTAGGAAAATAAATGCCAACTGAATTGGACGTTGATCATTCCAATAGTGGACCAATGTGAACCACGTATCGCCCATATGCACAATAAGAGTAACGCAATTAAAAAGAATTTATACTTTGAGAATTTAATCGTATTAGTCTCTGACAGTATTCCATCTTTATCTAATTATATTTCATAAAAATCATGATACGTTCGTATCTTTTCATTATTGTCATATATATAAGGTCGTTATTTATACATAAGTTAATAAAAATGAAACATTTCACGCTTTTAACTCGTGTCATTTTTTATAACAAATTGGCGATACGGTTCTATAAACGGTTCATTTTAATGTTAAATGTATTATTATATGAAATTGAAAAAAGATATATGTATATGTGAAATCTATATATACACACATACATCTATATGTATACACGTTACATTGAACCGTATAAAAGTATATATAATGTTGGTTTTACGGCCACGTATCAATAAACGATAATAATTATTAATTATCATCGTTTCATTGTTCACGGTATTAAACGTAATTGACTCCTTCCGCTAGTGACGCTTCGACATCTTTTGTATTACTATTTACGTTCGACTTCAATTATCGACACGGAGAATATTAGTGTATGGCGCAAATTATCGTTTTTTTATTTAAAAACGAATCAATCTGGGTATTGAGTAGAGATCTAAATAAGAACATAAATATGTAAAAGAAAGTATAAAACGTTGTATGACATTGTATGTAAAGCATAAAAGTTAACGTTCGTGTCATCGATATTATATTCATAAGGATCTCGTCACTTTGGTGAATTCTTAGATGTCTTTTTCATTTGACGGTGCAAAGAAACTTGAACGTTAAATCCTTCATCCAAATTCTCTATCGGCAAAAAATTTTATTGTACGTTACATCATATTTGAAGAATAATAAATAAATCACTATATATTAAAACTTTGTATTTGGTTCTGATATAGGAAAATTTTCATTGCCTTTCAATTGATACATATATAAGAAAATGAAAATATGAGAGAATAAGACAAATGCATGATATACCTTAAATGTAGTAGTTATATCGAATTACTAATATCATATCGAATTACTAAAATTAATAAATTTTAATCTGGCATCTCCCACTTACTTTTGTCGAATTCTTGTTCAAACTGATCTGACGTCTATGTTTTCAAAATTACAATACACTACTGCCCTCCTACAAATATCGGAAGAAACTGTATAGCGCGCAATTACAAAATGGCGACCTATTTTCGAACGAGATGTAAGAACGTATGAACATAAATCTGTAATGAATGTAATTGAAGTCATGTAATGAATAAAAGTTCCGCTAATAATAAATAAAAGTGCAATTACAGTAAATAATCTTACGTTAATTATTGCTTAAATAAAACTTTGTAACTCTAAAACTACTTCTAGAGATGTCGCTATTAAGTCGAAAAGTGTATGCACTTACATATCTATGTGAAACAGTTCACATTATATAATGGTAGATCAGTAGAACCACATTTGTCGTTCTCGAATTTGGATACTTGCTGTTCGAAATATATGACAATGTCCTTCAGTAGGATAATTGTAAGTATTATTTTAATATATAATTTATTACACTCGTTAATATTCAAATAAAATGTATAAAAATTGAATTGTTGATAATGAAATGAAATATTCCGACAATTTAATTACGATACTGATTGAATAAAAACATTCTAAGACCAAAGAATATTACACAAAATTAACAAAAGACATTACTATTTTTTAGGTGCGGTCACTTTCTAGCAGTTCTGCTGCTCAACAAATGGTTAAGGTACTTTTCAAACATATATTAGATATAAAATTACATAACTTTAAAATATATATTTAATACTTCAGATAGTATTTCGTAATCATATGTTTTAATAAGTCACAATTGTGCGAATTACTTTTAAAAACTTTAGAATATTTTCTATTAATTTCATTTCCAGTAATGAAAATGTTACTTCACTGTCTTTTTGTTTTTAGCCTCCAATTCAAGTATATGGAATAGAAGGACGATATGCTACAGCACTTTATTCTGCAGCTTCAAAACAAAAAGTATTAAATAATGTTGAAAAAGATCTGCTTAAATTTCAAGTATGTATGATAAATACTACATCTTATTCTTAATTTATAACTAAAAATAATTTCACTATTAATAAAAACATATATATGTTAGAATCTTCTGAAGAAAGATAAACAATTAGCAGAATTTGTGAAGAATCCATCGATAAAACGAAAAGATAAAGTAAAAGCACTTCAGACAATTGGTGGAAAAGTTAGTCTAAGTAAAGAAACTGTAAATCTGTTGGGTTTACTGGCAGAAAATGGCAGACTTTCGGATGTAAATAATGTAATTAATACATTTAAATTATTTATGGCTGCCAATAGAGGTGAGGTCCCTTGTGAAGTTATAACTGCTAAACCACTTGATGCTGAGATGACATCTAAGCTTCAAACAGCTCTAAAGGGCTTCTTAAGTAAAGGTCAATCTATTTTGCTTACTTCGAAAGTCGATCCTTCTATTATTGGAGGTATGATTATAGCAATAGGTGATAAATATGTAGACATGAGCGTGGCCAGTAAAATAAAAAAATATTCTGACATTATTGCTAACACAGTGTGATCACTTTCTAACATTCAGTGAAATGAGCAAAGATAAAGTACTCATATAGAACAATTCATGAGTATTCTGTATGTCATTAAACAATAAAATATTCAGAATCTACTTATTGCTATTAAGAAAATCTGTTTTTTATTATATTAAACCATTTTATATATAAGTAACCTTTATTTTTTTTGTAAGTAAAATCAATCAAGATAAAAAAACAAGATCTTACTTATATAATAGTAAGATATAATCATATTTATTCTTATGCTAACAAAAATTTGAGTGCCATTTAAAAAGTATTTATATTTGAAAAATTAAGTACTTACAATGTTTTGAATTTGTATATGCATTTACAGAGAAGTTTACAAACGTTCAACTTTTAAACATTGCTACATTTTATAAATTAATATATATTGTAAGAACATTGTGTTTTAATATAATCATCATGCCTATTACTAGTTTCAAATGGCAAAAAGTGGACTACTTTTCGTAAAAATTTAAAATGGAATGTTATAAATGACATTGATTATGCAAAAAAAAATGTGCTTACATATCATTTTACAATATATCTAAAAATGTGTAACCGCACATTTATAGCACTATGTAACAATAAACCTTCAAAAAAATTGATTATCATAAATTTTCTTCCTACAAATTTACAATAGATTTTAAAAAATTCAGATTTAAAAAATAAAACAATAGTTGATAAAATATTATGCATATTTACCTAAATACTCAGTAATCATTGGGCATTTTGTAATCTTTTTTTTTATGATAAAAATAACATAAATCGCACTAAAGTAAGACTAGAAAATACATTGTCTAATCAAAGTTTGAATGTAGTGTGAGAAAGTGTACACGCA
Organism: Bombus impatiens; assembly: GCF_000188095.3. Lineage (NCBI taxonomy): Eukaryota > Metazoa > Arthropoda > Insecta > Hymenoptera > Apidae > Bombus > Bombus impatiens. The sequence continues at coordinate 1,412,993 of NT_179893.1, read as the reverse complement.
CATTTTTACCCTAATTGTGAGATAACTTCATTGGATGGATGTGCAGAAAAAATTGAAGGCACATCTGCATAAAGCTTGAAAAAGAAAACATTCATCAAAATTGAAGTAATTTCTATTTAAAGTAGTTTCATACTTTAATTATGCTCTATATTGCAACTGGAGGTATATCATTTTTTACTAAAACCCAATCTTCTTCCTCAATTGTAGTTGATATCATAAACTCATTCGGTACAACTGGAAATAAATATTTTCCATTTATATTGCAAAAGTGTAATCGTATGTTAGGAACTAATTTTATTATACTTACTATGGAATTCAACTTCTAATTCATGTTTACCCATACCTGTTGAATGTGACATTTTCCTCCCATCAACATAACTACCTTTTTGTAAAGGTTCGTTTAATTTATCTTGTAAAAGCTTTTTTCTACATTCACCTAAATCTTCTAACTTCCTTAATTCCGTACGGTAACTGACATCTTCATCTCCAGATTCCGTTTCTGTATGGTCACTGTGATCATTATATTCATTTTGCTCAATTTTTTCCTCTGTGAAAGAATTATTGGAATGTACTGCACAACCTATATATGTAATTGTATCAATAGATTGGGACATATTTGAATTAGTAGTATTAATTTGACTGCTCGTCATATACTTTGACAAATCAAAATCCAAAACATCAGCCAAAAGTTTTTCTTTATTTTCTACATCACGTTGGATTGATTCAAGATTTCTTTCAGTTTTTGATATAAAATCATCATTGACACAGAGTGTTAATAAAGAAGAATGCATCGTCTTTGCATCATTGGCATTTATTTTGTCCTTATTGAAAGCAGATAAATCAAAATTAATGTCAGATAATGATGAACAATTTCCATTTCCATTTAATAGCCTATTATGTGATTTTTTAATTTTCCTTTCTGGAGTAAATACAACATCTTCAAATTCTTGTTGACTTATTTTTTCGAATATTTGCCTTCTATCATTATGTTTTTCATTTTGTTCACTACTTTTTCTTTTGGAAATATCATTATGTTCTGTTATTTTGCTACTGTCTGTTATTAATGAAGAATTTAAATTATCTGGCATCACTGGTACTTCTACAGCTTCTTCCGCACTTGTAATTGATGTTACATCAGTACCAATAGTAACAATTGGTACAATTCTAAAAAGTGATATATACTTTTAAACAATTTATATATTATTTATTAATCAAAAATAAATACATTTCTTTTTCACTGGGATACTTTACCCTACAGATTGAATAATATTACTTGGATTGATTTTGTGAAAAGGAATAGCTGGCACTATCGTACTTTCCATTAATTTTGAAGTTAACTCTAATATACCATTGGTAACTGGTTTACTAATTTCAGCAAATGACAATAATGGATCTGATGCACTTTTTGCTTCTACAAATAAAATCGGTTGTTAAAATTCGAATAAGATATTAGAAAAATATTCAATAAAAATATCTACCTGATGAGAACATGTTAGTTTCAGGATAATATGCAATACGTATTATGTTCCTTTCCCCTTCCAACACAAATATTTCATCTTTAGTACAAGCAACATTAGTAACACGACGTAAATCTGTTACAATGGATGTTATAGCAATAGTCTGTGGATTTACTACATATATAATATCATCGCTGTATGTAATTAGTAAGTCGTCACAAAAAGGTAAAATGACACCAAATGTAGGTTCCCCGCGATTCTTTTTACAACTTTCTGGTGCTGGATTTAAAAGTTCCACTTCTGTATGCCCAGATCGAACAGCATCCTTAAAAATAAGTGTTTTTAACACAGTCCCTGTTTTATCAGCTTGCCATAAACGTAATCCAGGTCTACTAGCATATATTACTAAGTCTTGTACATAATTTTGTCTACAACCAAATACAGCACCTAATCTTCCCAATCTAAAATATATGTTCATTGTTATGTTTTAATTTATAACATTACTGTTTATTAAAAATTGGATGTTAATTCAATTAACCACTAACGTTTTGCGTTCTTTCTGACCAACTTGTGTTACCTTTCCATTCTCATTTCTATTTACCAGTATCGTACGTAATGTTGTAGAAACTAACAATAAACCTTGTTGATAACTTAATTGCACTACTGCATACTTCTCATTTAACAATTCTGATGATTTTGACAAATGCTATAGGAACATATATAAAAAAACATAAAAATTTTTGGATAATGGAATTACGCTGTTATTTAATTTGCACTACGTACCATATAAAAATCAATTTCAGTAAGTACAACTAAACCATCTTGATCTCCACTAAATAATTTCATACCATTCTTAGACCACTCAACTGTAGTTACTGCGCTGTTATGTAAACCACTTATGCTATACCTTTCAACCTGTTTTTTCTGTTTTGGTTTTAAACTATCTGGTAATGAATCTGGTGGATTTTTAGGTATTTGAAATACAGTTACTACACCATGTTCATTACCAGCAGCAACCATATAGTCTACTGTTGATATCACTTGAATACATGTAATTTTCGAATTGACATTCTAAAAAAATAAATAGCACCTCATGTGTAAATATAAAATCATCATAAATTAAGTATATATTATGTATGATACCTCACATCGAAGCCTTTGCAAGTCTTGCTTTTCTCTGTCAAACCAATATACTAAACCATAGTTAGTTCCAATGGCTATAAATTCAGGCACTGCATCAATACAGGTAAAATTAATGTTGTGTGTAAAGAGCCCAGTTTGAATTTTCGCAGGTATTTGTTGAAGAAGCATAGCAAGAGGTGCCCATTCTCGTAAAGTACCACCATCTTCACACATAGGTGATGTCATTGTAAGTGCTATATCCATAAAATTATATTATAATTCATATCATTAACCATACATTTAATAAATGAATAGCGACATAAGTAATAACAAATTAATAAGAATGACGTAAATAATTCATACATAAACTAAAATGCCCTTTTCTCGTATGACATTTTATATTATGTACATAAATTATCAATGATGAACTACACTACAGTATTGTTAGTCTAAAAGTAACACATATGAAATCAGTATTTTATTATGTCATAATAAATTTATTGTGATATATAAAATTACCTTCTTATAGAATTAATTTGATTCGCAGAAAATATCAAAGTAATTAAATCACATTTCTTTTATCATACCGCACGAAATAATAATACTTTACCGAACATTTTTATGTTTCATTTAATATTTCATGGTTCGGCAAATTCTGTCAAGATTGCAGTGCACGCCTTCAAGTTAGTACCATAAACTACGTCATGTATAGAATAGAATACCATATATATGATTATGACAAAAATGAAGCTTGCATTTTCTAGATTTATCTTAACGATCCATATTGTCAAATAGAAATATGTACATAAAATTGATTTAATATATTTATAGCATAAAAGCAAATATATATATCGTATATATATATAGGATATTGATATATTCTAAAAATATTATCAAAGAATAATGTTTTTGAAATACAAATGTAATAATACATAGTTCACACACACATACATATATTTACCAAAACGTTCTTTTAAAAATTTTTTTAAATTTTAGCTCTATATATAATGATATTGAACAAAAATTGACATATTTATAAACATACATACTTATTCAGTAAATTTACTATAAAATCGCAGCACTCAGGATGTGTGCATTTTGTTATCATTATTAATGTCTATTTAGTATAAGGTGCGTTCACCACTTTATAGAACAGGAAAAAAAACACATAAATATTTCTCCGATTTTAATACGTATATTTGAAAAATAGTTTTTAGAAACAATAATTCAAAATTCAATTTGATTGACTATTACAAATGTGATATTGCTATAATATACTCTGTAAATAAAAAATAAATCTCCTACATAGAAAAGTGATAAATCCGGAACATTTATTTTTTAACTAAGCATTTAAGGAACTAATATGTTGTATAAAGCCCCTATATGTATTTATTTACTATACCAATGTACAAAAAAAACGTTTTACGTTCCAACACCACATTTCAAGGTCGGCAGATTAAAAAGTTGATAACATAATTTACTTTCGCATGACTAATAAATATCAAAGTTAGAAACATTGGATCTTTTTGTTTATATTTTTCTTGTAAATATATATAACATACACGAAAGAAGTTAATAAATTTTCCTATACTTTCACGTCAAATTGTATAATGAAACATGCTAAAAAATAATAACTGATATATATATATATATTACTTACAAAATTTTAATAACTAAAAATGGTGAATTTAATTATATAATCCAGAGATTATAATGATCACATGGTATATCAAATTATTCAAGACACAAGCTTTTTACATTCCAATTCAGTATAAAGAATTATAGAAAATAATAGAAGCAAATTTTATTTCATATATAAAACGATGAATGACTTATCATATACAAACGATATTACACTAATTACCTTTACTTTTATAACAAACCAAACAATTGACACAACATTAGGAAAACATGGGACTTACTAACGGGATTTCACGAAAAGTCATTATGAAATGAATTTAATTTAAACATTATACAGCCGATGACAAAAGTGTAATGCTTTCATTCTTACTGCCTGACTGGTTGTAAACTGTTATTCTTTTACAATTATCTTATAATTATAATAATAGTATAATATTAATATTATATCAGACAGATTCACACAACGTTCGCAGTATGAAAAGTGTTTTTTTCTTTATATATTTTTTTGTTCCTTTTACGTTCCTTTCTGCTAATGTTTACGCTCCCCAATGACTAATACATGTAGCACAAATACTTAGTAATCGTTTTCGTTTAAACGTGAAAAATGTGTAAAAACGTGAACGTTTAATGCGACGACGGTACAGAGCATTATTTTGGGGAAGGGATTTTGCGTACTGTTTTTCACTTGATTTCTCTCAATAATATTAATAATTTTGGATTTGCTGAAATACTCCTAATTCCTGTCAGTGGCTCGGAGCTTTTCTTCAACAGCTTCTTCAGAAGCCTCTGAAAGGTCTGTTGCCTGTATATACTTTTGCACACCAACTAAGGATTTTTTCAAAGCATCAAAAGAACTGGAGTACAACATCTTCTTCTTAACTTTGGCCGTGTCAGGACACCACGACATCAAGAACAATTTTTGTTTCTTGGAAGCCTGAAAAATAATAAAATCCAATTGAATAATCTCTATTTTCGACTAATAATTTTCAATTCGTTACCATTTATGTATTAAGAATACTACCTCAGAAGTACCCTGACACTGATGAGTGTATTCAAAATCGAAGAGGCCATAGCGACATTCTCCGCTACCACATTTCTGCAAATCTTCAAGGAAGGCGTCGTAAGCTGCGTCGCGAGGTCCGATGACTTCAACATCAATTTGCTTTTCGTCCTTAATGTAAAAGATTACATATCGATGCTTTTTGTCTTTTTTAATCTCCTCGTACGTTGTCTTACAAACATCGGCCACTGTTACTCCAGATGCCTAAATAAACATACAAACAAGAAACAAACAATTATTAATATTTAATATTTAATTATTTGTTTTTCACAACATATTTACATAGCACATTTTCTTTTTTCAAAAACTAGGATTGATAATTAAAGTAACCGATTATTCACAGATAGAAAATTTGTCAAAAATTCTAATATATAATCTTTAATATCGTATAAACGAATCAGGTGTAATATGGAGTCACAAGATTGCATACAAGAGACCGATAAAAAAGTTTGTTTATAAGATTGAATCATACTCGTTGAAATTGATATCGGTGACAAGAAACTTGTAAGACTTTTTACGACTTATGAGATGTATTTCTACTGTGTACGTAACAATATGAAATTTCATTCGAATTCTGAAGTTTGCGAAATTCTTTCGTTTAAATATTCCAATCGTAATTGAAATATCCATAATTAGAAATTAATGGAAATTAATAATGCATTCGCTATGCGTTCCGTCTATTACAAGCTATCGCTGATTTATCATCCAACAACCTCCCACCTAACTCTACCACATCATTCCTTTAGATAAGTAATATTTTTTCCTTCGGCATTAGTGTGAACAGAGATTACGAGCGTCGGACATCTTTCTGCATTTGCGATGTTATGACGAAGTGGTTGACTGACGATGAGATTGTGCCAGTATCGGTACTATCAGTATTACGCACGTCATGTTAGTCTGGCCGTTTAAGCTTATTTCGCGGACAAACGTAGGGGACGTACCGAAATAAAGTCTTCCCACGCACGAATTCGATGCTAAAAGAGATCCGACGTCCATTTCTAAAGTTATCCCTTGCTCTCGGGCACGTGCCACACGGTACGGAGGTCCGCCCGACTGCATGTTTCTTCCACTCTGTGGAAATTTGTGAAATACGACCATGACATGACACCCGGATAGAGATTCTGACGAAGACAGCAGAATAGGGAAAAGTAGGAAGGAGAGAGGGAGAGCAGAAAGAGAGGTAACGTCACAGATGGGCGACATGCACAGAGTAAAAAGTTCGAAGTGGGATAGTTATTTTTGAAACAGCCTTTCGTCTAGGATCAACGCTTTCAATTTAATAGTCTATCTATCTGTAATTGTGAAAAAATCTTTGATTATCTTGCAATGAATGCAGGGAATCGTGACAAAACAAACAGTTTCACGGGTATAAACAAGAAATTGCAAGATCGCTAAAATTAGTCGGGTAAAACGTAATTTGATATTTGAAGATAAAACAGACACTTTGCCAGATCAACTATATAGTTTCTACGTACCTGCTAAAACGTTGTTATTCACTAAAATAAACAATCTTGACTATGCAGAATGACGATTCGACTAAATTTCATATTATTATTTATAACGATTACTATACACGCGGAAGTCGTTAATAATCAAATAGAAATAAAAATATACATAAGAAATAATGTAAGATTAATTCGTCTCTTCCGATTGGTGACCACGTTTCATTGTAAATACATCCTTTACGAATGGTCAAAGCTTTTGTCTATTTCGGCATAATGAACGTAAGGGTCGAATGGGGTGCAAAAGGGTTCGACGAAAAGTATAACGTGGTTGGAGGATAGCCAGTGGATGGAGGATGCAATTCCTCGGTCGATATTCTGGCACGACAGGGGATGCCGGTTAGGGCCAGACTTGGCTCCCTCTAGGGCGTTGTTGTAAACGTCTCTTGTGTGTGGCACAAGGTCAAACGGAAGATGATTCACCGATGAGGAGCGACATGGTCGATTGTTTAACTGTTGAGTATACTAATCGTTTACATGTACAACTTTATATTATTTAATGATTTAACGGTACTAAAAGGACAGTAAATATTCAATCCTTACTACAAAAAAGGTAGGATATCACTCGAAGACGTGTAAATTGTATAAAATCTGTCGACAAATCTGGTTCGTTTACATGTTTAAATTCAGCCATCTTCACTCGCTTTAGATTCTAATTACCCCAATTCCCTTGATTTCTAATGGTAGGCGTTTTCTTCACGAGGATCTCAAATGCATGATGAAAAGTGCAATGAAATAAATTAATTAAAGAAGATTAATAGCTACATTTTAAATGGTAATACGAAAGAGAAAAGGTTACACGATTATGAATAAGGAATACCGAGTAAAATTAATCATCGCATTGCTAAGGATAATCAGCTTATTCATCACGTTTATGAAGGCGTCAGTGAACTTTGAGAGTCACTGGCCTGCAAGAACCGACCTCCTTACGGGCTCATTGAATTTTTCCCTCTCTACCAGAACTCTTGTAGTTCACTGTCATCCTCGAAGCAAAAGAGTGGGAGAGGGTTAGTTTCGCAAGGAAACTCAGCTCTTCATTACCAAGGATACAGCGTCTATCGGTAGCTAGCATAAATATTTAAAATGTATTCGGAGAACGGTAGTTACTACTTGTGCCAGTTTCACATGGTTAATTTTCTGTCGCCAATTTGCCGGAAACGGAACGCGACTACTTAATGAATTCTTCCGGAACTTCGATAGATGCATCGCACACATGACTAATCGTTCTATGAACATGAATCTTTAATTGTTAAAGAAAGCTTAAAGATATTTGAAAAAAAAAACACTGACAGTTTTATTAACTGCGACTTTCACAACAGCTTTCATATATGGAATATAATTGCAATTAATAAATAATATTTTATTTGAACGAAAATGCCAAAATGAAACTATTCTACAATACGAGAAGTTTATCTTTGCATAAGTTATGGATTGCACATTTCGTTCCTATGTGTTTAATCCACGCTCATAGAAATACGAAATTTACATTGCATACAATTTTTATGGGAATGTCCTTTTTTGCAAACGTGTAGTAACAGAGTACAATAAACAAAATGAGATAACGTGGATTCAAAATTAAACAGTTAAAATATATACACCGATGCAAGTGAAAATAGACGGTTGCTGATCGATAATAAGTTCAATATTTCGACATCACATGAGAAAATTGGTACAAATTTTCAATCTGGCATAACCTATTCGTTATATAAATTTTTGGCAATTACGACAAAATCCAAGAAATGTTTGAACTGAGAGCGAAATTACATACCGATAACAATACTTAAATATATTTTATAGCGTTCAATAAGATCGATGTCAAATATACGGGAACAGAAAGGAACAAGTCCTTGTATGATCGGCACTATTAAAATCAAGCAAAAAAAAAAAAAATGTTATTTTTGCGTTTTTATTATATTTTGTTTTGGTCGAAGAAATTATAATAGACTAAAATATTTTATCAGTTTACATAAAACTGAAGCATGAGATAAAAAAAAAATAAGACTAGCCATCAAAAATGCTACATTAGCGGGAAAACATCTTTCTATTAGAGGAGCAAACAATTCTTCGTTTCTTGTAATTAAACACAACTGAAAAGGAATTCACCGAGACGATTGCCATGCGACAAACGTTACAACACAACCGCGAGCTTTTACTCGTCAATGATATACGATCATTTTTCCGTCACCGATCACAGTTGGTCTTCGAGTGTTTGACTATCGTATCGTGAAACTGGAAATGAATCATCCGTTTCCTGGAAGCAAGGAATCGCGATTGGCACATAAAAATGCACCTACGTGAGAGATTTTAATTATGTTTGGTTTGTTGTTAGAGGTATGAAAATCAACCGCACAAACGATTTCGAACAAATAATTGAGACTAAATGATATCGGTTGATTGGTATGGCCAAAAGAAGAAAGCAGTTGTTCTCGCGGCGTATTGCCGGGACAGAAATGGCGACCGGCGCGTCTGCTTCGGCCATAACCACAAAGTAAGTCATGTACCGGTTTCCGAAGGATCGCTGACATTTTTTGGAAGTTGGATACATGCACAGTATGATATTTACCATTTCGTGATGTAGTAGCCGGTGAGAAGAATCACGTAAACAAGCACTTTTAACCTACACTTTCACGAGAGCCTCGGTCTGGTGGAACTGGATAGGCGCAATGTCCAGTCGCGGGGGTCGCGGCTCACGAACGAACGGGAAGGGAGGCTCCTCTCTTAGCTAGCTTTCTGCGAATCCTGTATCCCTACGCCTGCGCGCGCGCACTCTGATTAACTTTGTCTTGATTGGCCGATCACTGGTTAACAAAAATTCATAATTGATTAGACCGATACCTTTTTTATGAAAATTGATTAACAAATCGTATATTTTGAACAGTCTATCCTTTTCCATGGTAAATCAACGAATTAAATACATACAAGCGTATACTTTGTTTTGGAACCGGTAGGATTGTTCCAGTGCGCAAGCGTTGAGTGATGCGGTCATGCCGGTCGCTTATATAGCATTCCATTTTGTTTAGAATACGATTTTTTCTCGGACTATCTTATGAATAAGAACAATTGATAAGTTCTTTGGTATCGTAGAACAACTATACAGACCATCTAAGGACCAATAATAGGTAATCTGTGGAAAATAATCATCGATGTGACCTGCCGGTCATACCAACCAATCATAGTATGGGACGTGGGGAAATTACCTTATATGGGCAGCGGCATGCAAGCGATCGCATATAGACGTCGCGCGTCGTTCTGTGCGCATGCCGCTTGCTTTGCGTGCGCACGACGCGCAATGTAGTTGACAGTTTCAAAACACTCCGAACCGTACAGCACATCAATTTGCCGATAACCTCGAGTAATTATCGGTAAAAATTAAATCATCGACATAATGAATTTTTTTGTTAAAAATATTACTAAAATAAGAAAAATATATTATCTCTTTTAAATTAAGTAAACCAGATTTGATAAGGGTGCTTCAAATAATGTATATGGCAGATATATTAGTGTTGTGCTATATTTATGTTTAAGGAATGACATTATTTGATTATTTGAAGCACAGAAATTAATAAATTATGATATTGACATAAATATACTTTTCTTAGATAGTATATATGTCTTGATACACCAAAAATACAATTAAATATTATATGAAGTATCTGGTGAAGAAATGTACGTACATTTATACATATACATGTATGTTATTACAATATTGTTGCCAATCGTACAGTTTAAAAGCATATGAAATACATTTAAGGATTGTTTTTGATATAATTAAAAAATCTTAGATTATTATAATTTATAATACATAATATAATTAAAATAATAAACAAGATTATGATATATAAACATAACAAATTATAAATAAAGGAATACTGAAGCAGTCTATATTGAATTAAACATTTCATATAGGGATAATTGAAATATATCTTAATTTAGTCTAGTCATTAATTGTATATAAAAATTTAATTTATAACTTATTGTGTCTAATATAAAAACTGAGTATTTTTTTATGAACATAGTATCTCAGTTTAATTTTTAATATACTTTGGGTAAGCAAACATAAGTTTTTAAAATTTGTTCTACTTGACACATAATTTAAGTAAGTTGTGATTGTTTCCAAAAATGTAAAGTGTATGATTTTCCTTACATAAATAAAAATGAAAATTTTTCTAAAATTTTTTAATAGTACTGTTTAGGTACATATATGTACAATTTTGGCAGATTTTTGGATAAAAGCAAACATGCTCTGGTTGGATAGTAGAGTAATGATTCTAATTAATACTTGATATTCATATATGTTATAGTTTATCAGATTATATAATTATTTTTGAATTTGATAAATTATATTAAATAATTTTTGACATCTTGGATAAATAAAATTTTGTATAGTAACATTTATTTTGAAATAAATACATGAAATATAAAAATTTGTCCCTTAAAATTAGTTTTCTTTCAATTAATCTATTTCCTTAATTAATAGTGCATAATTACAAAAAAATGGATATTCTTTAACACAAAATATCAAATTTTTATTTATTCAAGATATCAACTTTTATCGTTATGTCTAACGAGCAATATTATGGACAGAAGATGCAGCAAGATACCTAATCATTCTAGTATCAATAAAAATCATATTATACGATAATACATTTGTTATGTATCTATCAAATTTAATAGATTAAAGTTAACAATAATCAGATTAACTAGACATAAGAAAAGTATACATCTAAAAATATTCTTTTATCCTTATTTCGTACAGAAATATATATATATATATATATATATGTATGTATGTATATATGTATATATATAAGAATTTAGCAATTTAAATTATTTGAATCGTTTAGAGAATATTTACAAATTTTTGTAGTAAACCATATTTTGAAGCTTGTGTAGCCAAATTATATTGGCAGTAGTTTACAGTTTCAGTATTAGAACACTGCAGAGAATAAAAAAATATCTATACGTATGATAGTCTTTATAATGTTCTCATATATAGCAATTGATCATCATAAACATAATTAGAAACCAATTCAAATTCGTATAAATTTTTGTATTTTTCTTATCGCCAGGTGGCCGCTTATTAATGTTTATTTTAACATACAGAACATAGGAAAATGTCACATATTAATATACGCAAATCATGATTGATATATTTATGACCCATAGCGATTTTTGTTATTAAAATTATCTATTCAATATTTGTATTAGAAAAGTATTAATTATTAATGCTCAATATTGAGTTTATTTCCTCTCTAAAAGAGAACGAGTCAAATTACTTTAGTTAAAAGGTAAAAAATGATGTATTATTGAGAGAGGAAAACAAATGCAGTTATGAGGTCCTTAAATGATTCAAATTGTAATACTCTTTTGTTAAGTACTTATTAATAATGTTAAAAAAAAAAAATGTTTTAACGAATAATGAAATGCATTCTTTAGTAAAGAATACAATAATTATGTCTTTCTAAATAGAATAATATGGTAGAAACCATCTATACTCTTTCTATAAAAGAGGAATCATTATTTATAACAAAAAAATAATGTTATACGAGAACTATACATAAGCTAGTTTCTCAGTCAACTGTTACAAAACTTCATCCTTGTTTTCAGAATTAATCAGATCATCAAGGACTCATTTTTTTTACTTCTAAAGCTAATAAAACGTTAGATTAGTCCTCGTTTTTTCTTATAATCTTCCAAATTTAAAGATCGTCGAGGTCCAGTATCTTTGATATTACTAATAGGTTTCGGCAATACACTAACGGGATTATCTAAAAAAAAGCAGAAATAACACGTACTTATATTTTACACTAAACTACCTTAAATTTTTACTGACAAAAAGACATAAAACGAATTTTTTGTAGGACTTACTTGGAATTGGTACCTCTAAATCTATTGTGATATCAAAGTCGTGAGCATTAAATAAATCTTCAGTACTTTGTTTCTTCTTTGTTTCTTGACTATTTTCTTTTTCGTTAGATACTGCTACTACTTCAGTTTGTTGAGGACTTGCTTTATCATTTACTAGAGCGGTAGACGATATTTCTTCATCTTCTGGTTTAAAAACCATTCTTGGTTTAGTACTTCTCCTAGTGAATGGATCATCAACTTTTTTACCTTTATTGGCTTTAATTTCTTCCTATTATATAAAAAATACGTACTAGATTAATAAAATTATTATACTTTAATAATTTTATATTCTACAATTTGTGTTATTAATTTACCATGATTGCTTTTTCAGCTTCTTCAACATTCTTTTTTCGGTTACGATCATTAATGTAAGATATGCTAGATATTGTTGCAGTGCGCATTTTATCAAGTTCGGAAGCACGTTCTTCAAGTTCACTCAATTCTTGGTTAAGCCGACTGGCAGTTTCGTCATCCCCTCTACAATTAGCTGCATCTCTTTCACGCATAAGTTGCGCTTTCTTCATTGCATAGTTATATGGAGTTTGTTTAAATCTTTCCTTTTCCCGGACTATTTTTTCTATATCTTCTTCTTTGAATTCGTATACTAAAGCTTCTTTAATGTCCTTTAATTTTTGTTCAACTTCTTCAAAAGTTGGCATTGATATTCCTTGCAAAGCACAAGTTTCTTTCCATTTGAAAAATTCAGATTCAGTAAACTCTTGGTTTGACACAAACTCTAATCTAAATACCCGTTCTTGAGCTCCATGTCTTAGTTTCAATCCTTTATTTGTTCTAGTTCCACCAAGTTGATAAATTTTTCCTGTTTCACATACACCACTAATTTCAGCTACCCTATATACTGGTTTTCCATTATTGTTTCCAATGCCAATTCTAACAAAACAACCTTGTACCACTCTATCAAAGAAAGGTAGATGTACAAATCTTTCCATTTTATGACGAGACAATCTAATTTTGTTGAGATCTTCCTTGGTACTGACATATATTGGTTTCTTCGGTTTGGCTTTATTACTGGTAATAGATCTGTAAAGTGATACATTTGATTATTAATATCATTAACCTTCAACTAATGCTTTTGAAAAAAATATTTAGTGTCACCAACTTTTTATCAGTATCAGAATCAGTATCCCTACTATCACTTGAAGATGATCTGCGATGAGACGATGGTTTAGTAGTTTCTTCTTCTTCACCACTATCTGATGAACCACTATCATCAGAATAAATATCAGATGCTTTAAGTTTTGTTTTGTTTGCTCCTCCTTTATGGTCGTCTTCTAATTCTTCTTCTTCAATATCCTTTGATTGCTGTTGCTGCTGTTCTATCCTTTGTTTTTCTTTCTCCTCTAAATAAGAAAAAAGAGATAAAATATATCTAAGTTTAATAAACAATAATTTTTTATTTAATATTTTACCTCTTTCTTTTTTCTCTTCTCGTCTTGCTTTTAGAAGAGACATTGCATGGAACTTTTTATCTTGTTTTTCTTCTATTGTCTTTTTACGATCTTTGCTTCGTTCTTTAGGATCTGGGGCTCTGTCAACTTTCTTTTCCTCTGCACTCTTTTCTTTCTTCCTTGATTCCTTTTGTTTTTTTAATTCTTGTTTTTTAGCCATTCTCAATTTTTTTTCAATCTCAAATCTTGTTTTCATAATTTCGCGTTGTTCAATACGTTTAAAAATTTCTTGTTCACGTTCTTTTTCTGTCATTTGGGCAAGTCTTGCTTGATCCTCAGCATCTCCCATTAATTTATCATCATAACCATCGTTAAATTCTTCTTGGCTAGAGTCAGAAACACTGGCATCCGAATCTGAAACCTCACCTGAAAATATAAAGTTATTCTATAATGCTATAGAATTATACAATAATTTTACAAAATATTTATATTGGTGCTGATTTCAGCTAATTACCTTCTTCTGGTTCAGAGATCTTTTCGGGCTCTATTTCACTGGCACTTTCTTCACTACTAGACTTTGTCATTTTACGTTTACTTCTTTTAGTTGGCACTTTCTTCTTTTTATTTTTACCAGTTTTTGCACCCCAATCATCATCTGAATCTGATGTGTCTGAATCATGTTTATTATCTTTTCTAGTAGTGCTAGTTTCTTCATTAGATTGAGAATCATCTTGGGCTTTGCCTTTCTTTTTTTTGGCGAGAGATAATAAGTCCTGATTCAAATCACACACACACACATATATATATATGTATATATATATATAAAAGTTCAAAATTAGAATTCAATTGTTTTTCATAAAAAGAATAATTTGTTAAATATATGACATACAAAATATTTATGATTACTATAAAAACTAGAATGTATATACATTCTTTCTTATTTAAGCTTAAAATAGTGTAAATTTTTAGAAATTAAAAATGAACTATTTGAGTAGCTAACAGGTTATATAAAGTAAATTTTGCTTGTTTATTCTTTTTATAATATGTCTCAAAGGTACAGAAGGTATTTTAAGACAGTATATATTACTATTAAACTTGATTTGATCAATTTTCGATATGTTAGAAGTTAATTATATGTGTAAAACAGAAGATATACAATATGAGATTTTTATGTAAGGTTATATCATTTACATTATCCAAGTCCGAGCCACTTTCTGATGCACTGCCACTACTATCAGAATCTATAAGAGCCTGATTCTTCCTTTTTGGCATTATCACGAAAATATGCAAATGGAGATCGTGAAAATTGCACGCCCTCCTAACAAGGATAAATCTAACGTCATGCAAGATACAATAAACTAGGAAGACCGCGTAGAACCAAAGTCGTTATACATTAACACTGATATAGTAGCGTATAGTGTATAGCACGCAGCACGTCATTTCATCAACCTGGTTTTATATCGAACCAATAATATTATGCCATATTGTATGGAATTAATATACATTATTTATTTATACAGAAAAATAAAGTATCACTATCGTGATATTTCTTTTATATAATTAAGGATGATATAAATCTCTGTAATGATTTCAGAGATGGCATAGTTTTCTTGTATAGTCAATTGGAAATTTGAACGGGGTTGTTATCCTTGGAGTACTAAAACACATTGTTCATGCCCGCGTATACTTTAAACATTTAAAATAAATAAAAACGTTCAAATAATTAAATTTTAATAAATTAATCAGTTTTGAATAATTTAAAAAAAATGTTATGAATAAATGTAAATTTTACTTAATTAATAGATTAATTAATTATTTTGCACTGCTTACAATTCATATGTACCGCGCTAAAACTTCCACTACGAGAAGTCACATAATAGTTTCATTTTGGTAACATTTCCTTTCGTACATTGGTAATTATGAATGTTGACACTTTTTGCCGTCAATGGCGTATAATAGATGCACCTGTGTCGATGTGTCAGAAAAATTTTATACTATATTGGATTTTATATGACGTTACAGTCAAGCAGTGAGATGTAATTATAGGAGTGGCATTTATAAATTAATTGTAATAGATAGTAGTGTCGTAGAGAACGTGACCATTCTAATTACGGATGTTTAAAACTGGAATGTTCAATGGCTGTGAATATGGAAGTAGAAAAGAACACATCCAAAGAGGTTGACACTCAACTTTCGGCAAACAATTCAATGGAATTTAATGACGATATTCAAAAAGACAACGAAAATATTAAAGATGTCGAAGATTCATTGTCTTCCCTTAAAAATATAACGATTGATAGCGAAAAACGTGATGATACTATTATATACGCACAATTTGAAAATTCTCAAATTTACGCGAAAAATTTAGGAGATAACCTAGTGTCCACAAATGAAGAGGAAGAAGAAAAAAGCGATGAAGATAAAGAAAAAGAATTATTACAAGATGAGAAGGTTCTAAAAGATGATTGTAAGACTGAACAAGTAGAAGTAACATCAGAAAACTCTACTGATGGTTATGTATCTCAAGCTCCATTAGCTTTCACAATTGATTTTGGCAATAAGGAAATTGATACAACTAAATATCAAAATTTATTTGAAAGATATAATGCTAGACATAAAAGAAATTTGTCTACATCTAAGGTAAGTATATCCTGTATAAAAACATAAAAAAAATTAAAGTATCTTAAAATATGCATAAAGTAAATTTAATTTTTAGGTAGAAATAAATACAAAAAAGCCTGGCACTTTAGTTTCTTCAAACTTAATGCAAAAACAAAAAGTTTCTAGTACACATTCTGAAGGCTATTTCAGTAGTGAGGATGACACAAAGCGAAAAACAGATCAATTATCAGAGAAACTGAAACAATTAGGTAATTTCATTACGTTAAAGTGATATTTAAATATTGGAAAATTAAATTTGTAGCAAGTTTTATAAATTTTATCTTTGAAAAATGTTTTTTAATATAATATATGGCAATAATTGAGAAAATGAGTAATTAATTTTCTTTACAAATATATATTTTATGCTTTAATAATAATATATAGGGGAGTATCATTAACTATTAGAATAATTTAATTATTTTGTATAATATAAACATGTATTTATTATATAATGTCTAAAGTGTTTAAATTTTTATCATGATTGGAAAACAATTCCTTTTGAATAGCAAACTGAATATAATGGAAGACTATATTTGTAATGTATGAGTCATGATGAAGTCATCTTTACTATGCTTTTTAATATTCTTCTCAAGTACTTTCGATATGTTCACAGTATATAGGCTGGCAACATTAATGATTATAATATCACATATGATATTAAAACGTTATATTATACTAGATTAAAAGATTTTAGTTGTCTATAATATTAATATTGTTTTTTATATTTTTACTGTTTCACAGTTGTAATTTATTACTGAGTTTTATATTTTTTTGTAATTATATCACCTTATTTTTAGGTTCAAAATCATTTTTAAAACCATCACATGCTTTAAAAAAGTCTGAATCTAATGTAAAAGTATCTAATTTTCAAAATAAACAAGATACAATGAGTAAATCTTTTGAACAGTCAAAACAACCTAAACTTCCTTATAAGAATCTCTCACTGGAACTTGGTTATACAGAGAAAACAAATGCAACATCATATTGGGTACCACAAAAGTCTGCTACTATAAATGATTTAAGTAGAATTCAAGTAAACAATTATGATGATGATGCTGAAAAATTATATACAAAGAATATTGATCAAGATGATGAATATGAACATTCATCTGATAATGTATCTGAAAAAGTGTCTAACATAAATTATGTTAGAAATAAAACCATAAGCGTTAAGGGATCCAATTTATCTAGTGTCAGCTATACAATGGAAGTAAACCCAGATGATCTAGCTGAAACAGATATAGATGTTTTCAATGTTAGTAACGTTGATGGAGGATCAGATGAAGCAGTTAGTGAAGCAGGAACATATACAATTCATAAAGATTATACAGATGAGGAAAAAGCAAGAATGGATATTGATAAGATATTTAGTGTTGGTGTTTTAACTGAAGAAGACAGCAATGAAGCATGTATTCATAGTTTTAAAGTATGTCAATTGTACATTGTTTATTATAATTATGATAATTGTTCTATGATAGTATATAAAATATTTTTTATTTTAAAGATGAGTATTTCAAGAGATAATAATACATGGATATCTGAATGGGCCACTCAGGTAGCAGAACATAATTCGCTACCGCCAGCAATTGGTGGGCCAACCGGTCGTACTCCTCCACTAAGTCCTTCCAAAATACCATCTCCTATTCATAGCAGATCGCAACGACTTGCTCGTAGCCGCAATGTATAAAATATTCATTAACTGTATTAATATTTAGACTGTACATATGATGTACATACAAGCATACATAATGATAAATATTTTTAGGAACAAAGTGACAGTAGTTTAGATGCAGAATCATATTTACGAATAAAAGAAAGAATTGGTTTAATTTCAAATCAACATATACTTATTGATTCTGGTGGAGAGTCAGACGATGATACCAGTAACAGTTATAATACACCTCCACAAAGTTCACAAAGAACACCAGTACATGGGGTTTTGGCCAGAAGAGGAAGTTTATCTGAATCTCTTTTTAGAAGAATTAATACCAACGAAAGTAGAAGAAGTATCCGCAAATATATAAGTTCAAGTAAATCAAAGACTGAAGATACAAATGCTGAATTAAGTAGTCCGTCCAAAGAGTTTACTTCCCTTCATATAGGAAGACGAAGTAGTTCCTTGGACAGGTAAAAATAAAGAAATCATTTATATGTAAAAAATGTAATTTAAATAATTCTTGTAATTTGACCTTTGTAATGTAGGAGGGATTATACATCTAATATAACAGACAGTAATACGTCCAAAAGAAGTACTACGAAATATTATCAAGATGATGAAATTAAATACTCAAATAATACAATTTTAAATCGCCTAAGACCATCTACACCAAAATTAACAAACAGTCCAATTGTAACTCGTAAAACTGTCACTCAAATTGTAAACTCTCCAGTATTGGAAAGAACCAAGCATTTGACAAAATCTTCTCCACAAGCCAAAAATATTGGATATTTTACATGTGTCGAAAATAGGTATGCATAAAAATTCATTTATATATTTATATATTAATATGTATTAATTATATTGTTTTTATATTTTTAGTCCATATATGTTAAGAAAATCAAATAGTACTGCAAATTATCATGAAGGAAATGTTGGCTTTAATACAACAACAGATAGTGTTCTCCAAAATAGTCCAAATCTTAAACGTAATTTAAATATCCAAAGATCATGTAGCAATGCAAATATTAGAAATATAAAATCACAAAGCCAGTCATCCCGTCGCAGTAGCTTTAATAGTAGTGATATTGATAGAGCATCTTTAGCAGGAAGATATCTTGCTGCTTCTGACAGTAGCAGTGAAACTGGCGAACAGCAAGTAAAATCTTCATTAGGCTCAGTTTCTTCTGGAATTAAATTAAATCGAGCTTTTAGTATAAGAAGAGCAAGGTATTTAAAAAATATATGCAATATAATATAAGTAATAAATTTAAATAATAAATAAATTTTTGACATAATGTATTTATTATTATGCTGCACAATGCATAGATTAAGTTGTGAATCTGATACAACTCCAAATACAACTCCCGAAGAAAGACGTAGACGAGCACAAAGTGAAGTAAAACCAACACCTATAAATAAACAGCAAAATTATCATCGAAGTCGTACAAGTATCGTGAATGTACACAATAAAGAATCTGTAAAGAAATCAGAACCTATAAAACCAAGAGCTGCATCGATATCAAGAACTGATAGTACAAGACTTAGTATGAGAGCACCAAAATCATCTCAGGTAAGTGTTTCAGATTTGTCAATGTTTTACTTTTCATATACTATATCTTAGTTCTTCTAAATTTTTAAAAATTATTGAAGTTGGATGTAATTATATAATTAGTAGTAACTTAAAATATTTTATAGCATGCCTCTACTACACAACGACCTATACAAAAAACAAGTAAAGATCAGAAGAAATCTGGTAGAAGTAATTCAACATTGACATCAAAGGAAGTAGAATTCCAAAATTGGAAAAGAAGAAAAAGCTATGATCCAATGAAAGCAGCTGCTGAAGGTAGAAAAAAATTAATAGACAATTCAAAGAAACATCACAGTACAGAAGATAGTTCGGGAAAGTACGTATATATTGAAGATATAATATCACAAATATTTACAGAATGTAATTCTGTTCTATTCTGATTTGTCTAATATATTTTTAGTCATGACAATTCTGTATTACGATCAGCAAGTTTTCATGGGACAGGTGGTGCTCTTTCATTAGCTAATGAATGGTCTGACAACGAATTAAGCATTGCTCAGAATGACAATCAAGTACCTCCACCATGCAGTCCACAATTGGTAAATATATATAAACATATTTTTTTTACGAAATTTTATAAATAATAACTAAATTTTTTATACACAGGAAAGTGATAGTGATGTAGAAACATCATATTATTTACAAACAACACAAAATGTAATGTCAGCTATGTCTGCTCGTATCACAGTCTGCCATTCACCTTTAGTAGACTCAGATAATGATAGCGATGAAGATACTAGTCATAGTTTACATAAAAGTATATCAAAAACATTACACCAACCTAGTGACACAGAGAGCAGCGACGATCGTCATCCAAATGCACAAAGTGCTATTTCAAACACTAAATATAATCGAGCATTTAGGTAAAAATCTATAAATATAATTCATGGATATTATTATTACACATATCTTAAAAAATTCTTTACAGTTTACGCAGAGCAAGATTAGACCTGCAACCAACAAAGTTACCAGGAAATATAAATAAAAATAAACCAGTTACATCAGATACTCGAAAATCTGAATCTGTTTCAAACATAAGTAGGACTGATTCTGGGCGTTTTAGTATGAGATCAAATAGAACTACGAATACTGTATGTATCTTTTACACAAAACATGTACGTATGTGTAGTATGTAATCTTCACATAGTCTTGAGTATTCCTTTTATCACAGGGATCTAAGATAAAACCAAAAGAAACAAAGAAGCCTGCCATGCCAAATGCAAGAGAAGTTGAAATGCAAAATTGGAAACGTCGTAAAAGTTATGATCCTATGAAAGCGGCAATGGAAGGGAGAAGGAAAGCAGGTTTGGTTAAGAAAAATACAAATCCCAATCTTTCTCCAAGGTAAGCAATTGTTTATCATTTTTAAATTAAAATTCATATGAAAACATTTTATTCAGTTAATGTAAGAAGTAATTATTTCACTATGTTGGTAGGACCGATAGCGATCGATAATCTAATGATAGAGACCATCGATACAAGCAAGTGGTACGGAAATGACTTGTTTGATTTTGCAATGTAGATTTTTTTAAGGGATATACTAAAAAAATGTGACATTCAATGTTCTTTTCATAACCTCTTAAGAAAATCCTATTGCAATAATGCTGCTTTTTTGTATTGTTTATTGTTTACATCAGTTCATCTACAATACACCATTAATATGTGAATACTATGGATATGTTATAATTTAATATAAAACTTACACGAGATATACATATATTATTTTTATTATATACATTATATAAAGTTTTAATCTTGTATACATTAGAAAAATCCATATTATTCATTGTTTACTTTGTAAGATCATTTCATAATTGTTTTTTTTTAGTGGAAGCTGCAAAAAGTGGTTACTTTTACTAAAATAATGTTATTTGTATACAAGATTGCTAGAAAGTAAACCAATATACATACATATGTATCATTTTTATGAGTGTGCAAATCAGAAATTTCAGAATAGTTTGTTGTGGCTTATTAATGCAATACAGCTAGATTAGTGTGTTATTTATTAATTTGTTTTAATTGCATGATTCAAGAAAGAACCAAATGTATTGAAAAATTTTTATCTATGCACAATTTCTTCATATCCAATATTTCTCTTAATATTTGTTCAACACTTCAAGTATTTGTTCAAAAATTTCCGAATGAAAAAATTAAAAGAAAAATAACTATGAAAGAATTAAATTAATGAAATTAATTACATCTATGAACTTTTATAGAAATTTCTGTGGAAAATTACAGTTTCTACAGTGTTTCACATTATATAGGTTATAAAGCACTAGCATGTTAAAACATTGCTGTATACAATAATATAATTTACTGGTTCTTTCTTCATATATTAGAGATAGGAAAAACATCATTTGCTTTGTTTTTAGCAATGTTGCAAGATCACGCAGTTTTCATGGATCTTCAGGATTTGGAGTTAGTGATTGGAGTGATGAAGAATTGGCTATATCTGCAGATGAAGCTACACTCTATTAGAGGTCAAGTTATTAATAATATATAAATGAACGTAATTATAAAACCTCCAACTATATTAATGTATATAAAGACTAAGAAGAGAGGATCGGTTCTTACAGAATTGCTCTATGAATAGTTCTATACATTTGAAATTATATTATCTGAAGGAGAATGTTAAAAAAATCTTTTCTATATTAAAAGATTCTATTTTTTGCAACTTTTAACATTAAGAATCTATAGATCTATATGGCTATCAGTACTATTCTAAGTTGAAGTATTAATGTTCAACAAAATTGATGCATACCTGCATAATATTTATATGCCAACATTCTCATGCTTTAGTTTTTTTGTCGTAATATAAATTTTGATTTTGTGTTTAAAAGGCAAATACTCTATGGATAAAAAATTAATATGCTGAAATCCTCTGGAATTTGTGGTATGGAAAATATTGTAGTTCCAATCTTAGGGCCTAAAAATGATAAATACTAAATAGAAAAAGATCATGTATATAATTGGACCAATCACATAATGGTATAAAGATTGATATCTTTGCATTTTAGTATTCAATATGTTAACTATGTTTTATTGTATTAAGTATCCTGTTGAATTTCTAAACAAATTTTTAGTAATATTGCGTGCTCTCTAGTTTATTATAATTAAATATCCTCTTATGTGTTATTGGAATCATCGTTACAAATACTGCTAAATTATTAGTTTCTAATAAACATAAAATTATACGTACTGCTTGAAAAATAGGAAAAGACTTCCATATATTATTAATTAATATATATAAGCTCTCTCTGTGTTTCAGTAAAAATATTGATATACATGAAAAGAAAACAATACTATTTGCTCTGAAAAGGTGCAATGAATTATTATAATTTTTACATTCGATAATTTAACAATTAATGTGATCAGAATATGCTTTAAGATAATAGTATACATCTATTAAAGTATTATGTTTTGTTATTGACTAATTTAATTGTATGCTCTTGTATTAATTGTATATATATTAGGAAATTGTTTGAACTTATTGCTGAAACAAATATATCATGCATATTCGCTTAATAAAATTAATGCGATCAATGCACTGATATTGATCTGTATAATCTAGAAATGGCATTAAGCTCATTAATGTATATTGATAACACTGTCTAAGAAATTTTTAATATGTACTTGTTCAAAAGTTTATATTATTTGATTATGCAGCTTTATTATAAATTTACTAGCTATGTCAGATTTTTACAATATTAAAAGAAAATTAGCTTTTGCATAATTTTTTTAGTTATTATTAGTTGTATTATATTTTTACTGCATAATTTTTTTAAACAAATGTAATTTTTTTCATTTAAAATATATGTATTCCGGCATTTGGAAAAATGTCAAATTGTTCCAATTTCCTGAAAATTGCATATTGTATATTTTCATAAAAATTATGCAGTAAAACATATTAAAACTTATGATTGATTTAGAGCAAGCAAATCATTGTTCAACAAAATGTAATATTTATTTTTATCGAAAATTAATATTTAAATGATTTCATTAATAATAATTGTATCTCTGCACATTATTATGATTATGATTGTTGTATATTTTATCTAATAATCTAACAAGGTGCTAATTGTATGAGATTTGTCTCATTCAGTTTCAAAATCTCACCTATCTACTCAATCATAAAATGTTAAATAATTCATAGCGCAAACAAATATGGAGTAAATATAATTGAATTCAGCAGTACATCTTTCATATACGTATCTACGTATGTAATGGCGTTAAATATTCGTGCACGATCAACTCTTCCAAAAATGGTGCAAAATAACTTTTACGTTACGAAATTATATGTTTACATACAAATTTTTAATAACATGTTATTATAGATATGTATAGTGATGCATGTGCATAGTATCATGACATCTTGTTTTAAGACAAATATCTTCTTTCATGCATGTTCTTCCTTTAAATAAAAGTGGGCTTCCATAGTGAAGATCATTGTTATTCCACGAAAATATTACATTATTTCTTATACAAAATTAATGATCAGTCTTCTGTTATTTGATTTTATAATTCAAGGAACAAGAATAATATTTTGTTACTTCATAATTGAATAATAATTTCTCTTGTTATTAAATTTTTGGCAAATAAAAAAGATCTGTGGTAAAGTTCTCTCTTTTCTAATGGCAATACAATTTGTATATCTAGTATGTCATATATATAATGTATAGGTACATTTCATTAAATCTGCATTTTGCTAATTTCATGTTCAAATTTATAATGACTAGTTCCAGAGTATTTTGTCGACACAACACATGTATACATATATATTCGTATAATATAGCAAATATGATATATTTTTCTATAGTTATTAATCAACAATGAATATGAGTTTGATCTGATTGTTGATTATTTTGTATAATTTTTAAAATATGTATTATTTGTTTTTTGTAATGTGCGCGTTGCCCATGATGTAACAACAATAATAATTAGTAACTTAAAATGTATTATATCTTGACATGTTTGATAAGTATATAAAAATAAATACCAGAAGAATAACGTATTAATCTATTCATGAAAAGGCATTTTAGTCATTTATTTTTTTATAAAGATTATTGTTAATAATTGATATAAATCTACATTTCACTTAATGGAATGATTAGTTATAAATATATATCGTCGTTTGTATCTAATTTGGAAATTTAAAAACGTCGATATTACAATATTGGCTATTTAGCACGTACGGTGAATCAAAGATGGTGCTAATAGTAACGAAAGTAAATCCACTCACGTGGACCAACGAGGTTTGAAACTACCAAGTGAGCGAAAT
Source organism: Bombus impatiens (assembly GCF_000188095.3). Lineage (NCBI taxonomy): Eukaryota > Metazoa > Arthropoda > Insecta > Hymenoptera > Apidae > Bombus > Bombus impatiens. The sequence goes on along the minus strand of NT_179893.1, from coordinate 1,387,705 downwards.
ATTTTCTTAAACATTTTGGATTAATCTTTTATATTATAATAATATTATATTATACATTATATTGCAATAACAGTTATTAAAAAAGTGGAATATAAACATGAAAATGCCTTACAAGGTAAGTATTTATGAAAAGAAATGTAGCAATATCCATATAACCTAAAATATATATACATTTAACGTCATAACATTTCAAGAACATTAAGCAACTGAATAAAATATATAAACTTATGTATCTTAGGCAAATATAAATGATTTTTTAAATCATTCTGGCAATTTGGCGTTTGAAAATGATCATCATTCTAACGATGAAATTGATGAAGACAAAGACTATGAAAATGAAGAAAGTGAAGAAAATGAAGAAGTGGAAGAGATCAAAGATATTAATAAAGGCGGAAATCTTCTCTTGGTATCTGGCAGAAAAAGAACGAAGGTTACCAATGATTCTGCAGACATTTTATTGAAAAAGAAAAGAAAATTAGACAATGATTTATATAAACCACCAACTGCTGAAGAACTAAATCAACTTAGGGAGACAGAAAATTTATTTCATTCCAATTTATTTAGACTACAAATAGACGAAATGTTAAATGCAGTTAGACTTAAGGATAAATATAAAAATTTGTTTGATATTTGGTTTAAAAAGTTTAAAGGGACTATTGAATCCATAAAGGAAACAGAAGAATATGAAGTATGTAGATCTATTTAACCAGAAAACTTTGAAATAGAGCTTTTATGTAATTTATAATTTATATTTGTAGCTTTCAGATGAGGAACTAGGAAAAAAATTGAACATGCATATTTCAAAGCTTAATGTACCAAAAGTAGCAAAAGGAATCTTTAAATTTCTTAAGCCAACAGATATTTCTATTATAGGATCTTATGCATTAGAAGCTGCAGTTGGTTCAAATATCTCTGTAGATATAATGATTGAAATGCCTGCCAAGATGTTCCAAAAACAAGATTACCTAAACTACAGATATATAAAAAAGAAAATGATATATTTAGCATACATAGCATCTAATATTGCTGATGATATTGCAGAAAGCAAGAGATTTATGAATGACACTTTAAAGCCAGTTTTAAAAATTGTACCAAGTGGAAAATTAGGTACCAAAATTAATGTATTGATACATATATCAGCTCAAGAAGGAAGTTTTAGACTAAGTAGATTTTTACCAGAAAAGAATAATGTTAGACCTCAATGGTTTTTTGGAGAGACCAAAAATAGTATGTTTCTGATTTTCTTTTCTTACTTTTTTTACTTATACTGTACAATAATCATATTTTTATAATTATAGTTGCAGAGAATTTTGTGCCAACACCACATTATAATTCAATAATTCTTCATGATTTAATTATAAAAATACATGCAGAGAATATGAAAGTAATAAGAGAATATCCAAATATAAGAGATGGCATTATTTTATTGAAAATATGGTTAACTCAACGTGAATTATTAAAAGGCTATGCAGCTTTTAATGGACATATCATAACAATGCTTATTCTATATTTGTTATCCATAAAAAAGTTAAACACATTTATGAGCAGTTATCAAATAGTCAGAAATGTGTGGAATTATTTAAGTATGTAACATTCTTTAAGTATAAATATTGATAGGTTTGATACTTTTATTGTTATTAACTGACATCACTTATTTTATCAGTACACATTGATTGGTGTGAATCTGGAGTAAGTATGAATCAAAATGAAGAGAGTAAAGATAGAATTTTGAAATATCATGAGTATTATGATTGTGTATTTTTGGATAGCACTGGTTATTACAATATTACTACAGATTTGTCTAAAGCTACATATAGATGGGTACAAAAAGAAGCAGAACTTTCCTTAAATCATTTGGACAATGCACATGCAAACAGTTTTCAATCACTTTTCATGAGAAAAGTACCATTTTATATGGCATTTGATCATTTTATATGGTAATTATTTTTACAGCTTATCAAAATATGTAATTGATTAATTAAACAATATTAATTAACAAACAAAGTTAAAAAAATATATAGGTTTAAAGATGCTAATATGTTAAGAAATCTAGTAAATGTTAATTCAAGTGATAAAGATAAACTAGATTATGGTCCCAATTATCGAGCCCAAGCAATAAAAATTCTTTGTAATACTCTTAAAGAAGGACTGGCAAATAGAGTACATCAAATTTGTGTATTACCAAATGAAAGTTCAGAATGGGAATGTACAGAGAATAATCGTGATAATATTGGGAAGATTTTTATTGGGTTAGAATTAAACCCAGAGTATTGTTTTAATATTGTTGACAAAGGACCTGAAGCAAATTTACCAGAAGTATGTAAGCTTTTTAAATATTAATGGATATTATCACTTCTTTTTCTATGTGTGTATGATATAATAAGTTTCATATTCTAGGCCATTGAATTTAGAAATTTTTGGGGTGAAAAATCAGAGTTACGGCGATTTCAAGATGGAACTACTCGAGAAGCAGTAGTTTGGTCGAAAGGCAAAACATTATCAGGAAAAAGATTAATATGTAAAAAAATCGTAACATTTTTACTAAGAAAAAAATTAGGTATACTTAAAAAAAAATTTATATATATTGCGAGTGAAATGGAAGAACTTTTACAATTGCAAAAGGTAATCATTTTCAGTACATTTTTATTTATAAAAATATATTAAATATTTTGTTTCATTTAGGTAAAAATAACGCATTTCGCTTATGGAACGGGAGAAGAAGCAGCACTGAGAGCAATAAACGTATTCAATCAACTTGAGAAAGATTTAATGTCTCTTACAGACATTCCCTTATCAATACATGGGGTACAAGGATCTAGCGCAGTTTTTCGATATACGGATGTTTTCCCACCACTTGCAACGGTTTATCAACCTGATAATCAACTTATTAAGAAATCTAAAAAGGGTTTGACACTATCAAGAAATATAACTGCAGCACCTAAATATGTTTGTCCACTTGATGTGAGCTTGCAATTATCAACTAGTGGAAAGTGGCCAGATGAGTTAGAAGCTCTTAGAAATACAAAAGCCGCTTTTCACATACAAATTGCAGAATGCCTCAGAAAACAATATAAGTTAACGACAGAAGCAAACTTTTCACATATCAATGTATATAAGGTTATTATTTTTAAATATTATTTCTTCAACAAAGAAAAGTAATATTAAACATAGATGATTCATTAAAAAGTAGTCATTTTCTGTTAGGATGGATTTGTGTTTCGGTTAAGAGTGGCACATTCAAAAGAAGTTAGTTGCTTGAAACAGCAAATAACTGAGAATGGAGTTATACAATATAAAGATAACGAAAAATCAATCGAATTAGAAAATAAGCTATTTGAATTACCAAAGCTAACTAGTGCTTTACATGGGTAAGGTTAATTTATCTTAAAAAATTATTATGCTTTAATTTAGTAATATGATATTATTTATATGGTAGCTTACATAATCAACAACCATCCTTTGGACTCGCATGTTGTTTGGCAAAACGTTGGTTATCCGCTCAGCTATTAGATAATTCTCATATGCCAGATATAGTAGTTGAACTACTTGTAGCTTCAATGTATTTAATACCTGCACCATACAGACCTCCTCAAATGCCTCAAATAGCATTCTTGAGACTCTTAGAAAGTTTTGCAAGGGGTCATTGGAATACAGATCCTGTTATAGTAAATTTCAACAATGAAATGTCTAGTAAGTACTTATTTTGATACTAAAAATTGTCAATGTATTATCCCTGCTTATAATATCATTTTTAAATATAGAAGACGAAATAATTGCCGTGGAAACGCTTTTTGGATCATCTCGTGATTCTTTACCACCACTATTTATCTCTACTCCTTATGATCATCAGAGATCATTATGGACTAAAAAAGCACCATCTACTCTAATTTTAAATCGTATTACCATGCTGGCTAGACAATGTATAAAGTTATATGAACAACAATATTTTACAAAAGTTCTGTTAGATTTCAAGCCCTTATTTAGGCCACCACTTACAGAATATGATTGTTTGATTTACCTAAAACCGTGTATGGTACCTAGAAGGTTACAAGCAATTGATGTTGATGATGCATGTCCAATTGTTGAATGGCACCCATATAAACATCATTCAGCCCAAAAGGTACCAATTGTAGGTTTTGATCCTGTACAACATTTTCTAGAAGATCTTAGGGTAAGTTTTTAAGTGATATTTCATATAATATTAATATTTATTATATAGTTTGATTTTTTAATCATCAATATTTTTCTTTTCATATTTTTTTTTTAGAATGGTTATGATGAATTTGCCTTATTTTTCCATGATACCTATGGTGGCACAGTAATTGGAGTTTTATTGAGACCCTCTGCGCTAGAAATTAAGGATCTCAAGGTTTCAAATATAAGTGGCAGAAAATGTAATAATAATAATGAACTAGCTTTAAATATTTCGGCAATCATACAAGATTTTTATGTTCTTGGAAAGGGTCTTGTAGAAGCGATAGATGTTCGATCTAAAAAGTTTTCTTTAACTTGATTTCTTCTAGTATAAATAAATTGTAATATACATTTTAAAGTAAAACTTTGTTATTTATATTATTGTTTTATGATATAATTTTCTAGTATCAACTTTCTTATCTTGTATAAAAATAACTATTTTGCGTACAAAATAATTTAATTATGAAACCATAATTAAATATGAATATAGATAAAAACCAATTATATAAAATACATTTATTTCAATAAATATATATGTGTATATATATACATATAAAAATGATTATAAAGTATTTTATATTGTACTATGATATTGAAATATTTTAAGGTATAGTTTATATAAAAGAATTACTTCATCATTAAAGATCTGATTTCATTATTTAATTTCATAATAACTGTATCGTCAATTGTATAACTCCCTGTTTTTAAAAGGGAATCACGTTCTTCAACTAATGCTTGCAATCTTTCATCCTGTTCATCTGATCTTTTTAATATGCCTTTATTAGCATTTTGCGAAATTTTAGAGCCTACAGAATTTGGTGTAAATACTTGAGAATAAACGTCTTTTTCAATGAGATATGCTTTTGGCTTGATTACATCAATTTCTTTCTGAATTTCATTTAACAATATTTGATCATTTGTCAAGGCAGTAGAATCTGCAGATAATATTTCTTCTAGGCTAAAGAAAAAAAATAAGATATTTTTAGAACATATTAAATGTCACTCATGTTGTACCAATATACATATTGCACATACTCTAAGTTTTGTAATTCTTCTTTACTATTTTTAATTTGGACTTGTATAGCTTGTTGATGTTCCATTTTCATACGATGTATCTCACGAACTGCTTTTGCCCATTGTTCTTTGAAAAAAGATTTACTTTCCTGTGCATTTTGTAATTTTTTTTCAAGTGTCTTTAACTCTTGCAATAAATTTGCTGTTTGATCCTGCGTCAAAGAACCTTTTTGATAAGTTTCCAATTCTTCAGACTGTTTTGATACAAGCAATTGTAATTTTTCATTTTCAGTACTTAATTGTTCAGTTTGTGTTTCTAAAGCTGTTTTCCTCTTTTCAAGAGCATCAATCTAAAAATATTAAGATTGTATAATTTAATTCTTATTTATAAGGGCGCAAGTGTGTTTATAAACCTTTGTCATAAGTTCTTCTTGAACCATTTGAAATGACTCTTTAAGCTCGTGTAATTTTGTATCATATCTCCATTGCAAATCTTCATTTGCTTTAATTAACCTAGTTTCTTTTTCGAGGCTTTTCAATCTTCGTGTTCTTAAGTCTTCTGTAGCATTATTTAAACTATTTGCTAGCATTTTACATTGTTCAACGCTACACGCAAGTTTTGTTTCTAAATTTTCTCTATGTTTTTGCCATTCTTGACTTAGTAAATTTAAATGACGATCTTCCTTCCTTTTTAACTAAATTATAAAAATGAATGATAGATCATATATATCTAAAATAAAAGTACCTTCTTTTCTATAGTTAGATGTAATTTTACCTCAACTTTAAATATTTCCATCTGTCGTTCTTTCCAAGTCTCTAACTCATCCACTATTTTATATGCTAAACTATCATCTAAGATTGGTGGCCCTAAGTTTTCATCTAATTCCAAACCAAATATTTTGTAATGTTATATCCTCATGCATAGATGAAACAAATGAATAAAAAATCATGTACATTAAAGACTTACTAGGAATGGTTTTTTTAATCTTATAATATGGACCATAATCTTGTAAATTTAGCATAACATCCAAGTTGCCAATATTATTATGTTCTATATCATACAATGGTATATTGTATTGGTACTCCATCTAAAATACATTTATTTGCTGTATGTAAGCGTAAAATATAATTTCTAATATATTACCTTATTTTGACAAAATAATTCTTTTGTATTAATTTTACTTTCAGATATACAAGTCTTAGTACTTCCTTCCACTTTATATATACTAATTTTTGGTGGGAAATTTAGCAATAATTGTTTAATTTCATCTGTTGCTGATATAAATTGTAATTTGCACCCTATATTTTGTAATTTTACTTTTTCTCCTAATGAAGCTAGTATTTTTGGATGAAATGCAGAAGTAACTTCAGTTTTTGGATGATGGAACCTATATTAAAGAAAAGATATATATTTAAATAAAAAAATCCCCTTCATAGTATAAAATATTAATTTTAACTGTTACATTAGTAATTAGTAATTAGTACCGAATTTCCATATTTGGAATAATTAATTTTGAAGATATTGCCTTTATTGCTATTAACAAAATATTTAAATAATAACAGTGATAAGCCTCTACACTTTTAGAGGAATTATCAATATTAGACTGACACAGCAGTGTGTCAACTGAATGTGAATAAGTAGCCTTAACAAGTTGATCTCTTACAAGATCAGAATTTAAAGTGTGTTTATTTATATTATTGCATCCATTTGGGGGATTGAACATTTGAATTCCATATTTTCTAAAATCTCCAGCAGGATTTCTATGACAATCTATTTCACTATAATTCTGAAAATTACAATTAAATACAATGAATATTAGTTCTAAATGTTGCTACTTTACCATCTATTCCAAACAAAGCTTACTACTTGTCTTAAGATATTCTTTAATTCCACAGAATTAGGAGTGATGAAATCATTGATCATTACATTTGAAGTATCCATTGCTACACTTGTTTTACCTACATATTGCAATTTTAGCTGTAAATCGAGATACGAGTCTCTACATTCTACTTTATTATTTTCATTGAAATCTGCTTTACATAAACAACACCGCTGATTTAAAATACTACTATTATTTTCAGTGATTTTAAGAAATTCTTCAATATTATCAGTAGGGATTAATGGTTGCAAATTTACTTCCGATTGACCTAATATATGATCTTTATATTTTAAATATATAAACAGAAATGGCTTTAGTTGTAAATATTCTTTGAAAACTTTTAATGAACTTCTGATCCTTATAACAATTTTTTCATTAAGTGTCCAAATATCTCCATACTCTTTTTTACTTTGATTAAAATATACATCATTTTCTAATATCTTACACCAAAAATATAAATTGTTTTTCATATCTGTATAATATCTCATTGGTAGCAAAGAATCTACATATGCTGCAGATATAGCAGTGATATTCATTAAAAAGAATTCATGACAAATATCTAATGGACCTAATTGTATAAGACGTTCATCACGTAACAAAATTGGTGTTACTTTATTAAATTGAACATTTGCTTGCTGACATTCTTCCAAATTTTTTAACTGTAATTTCATACCATAATTTTTGTATTATCATTATTAAGCATTTATTTAAAAGTAACAAATGATTTACCTCTAATTGAGCATTTACTGATGTAGCTTCTAGATCGTGGATACTTAAAGCAAGAAGTAACTCAGGTTTATGTATTTTGAGTTCACTTTTTAATCCTAATAGTTTATGCCAATTAGCTTTTACATTATCAATACCACTTTTAGCAAAAACTTGGGCAGATCTTAAACTAAGTAGAAGATACCCTAATTTTTCTTTGATATTATTACTTTTAACAGCAAAGCATTCTATTTTTAATGGAACTTGTCCTGACCTCATCCTATAAAGTTAAAAATTGTTTTAATAACAAACATTACAAAGTATTTTGTAATAAACATCATATATGATACATACTTTCGTAGTCTGTTTTTATCTACTTCCCAAACTAAATCATGATCATATTCAGGATTTGAATTTGGCTCTATTATATCAGTTTCCAAGGAATGTCCATTTAGAGTTGCAACAATTAATGTAGGTAGCAGAATTTGTTCAAAACCTTTACCTAAGATTATTAACATTAAACGTTAAGTTCTTCTAACTTTTATTAAGCAACATGCTTAGGTCATATCATGGAATTATTGAAATTAAAACAAAGTTGAAATTCAGAGAGAAATACATTTATTAATATTAAAAAAGCAGATATATAATGCGAAATTATAGAATTTTATCCACTACAAGTCATTCTTAAGTAAATATATTAAACAATTAGTTTTTCTACTATATTTGTATATTATTTTATGTTACATTATTTCGCACAAGAAAGATTTTATAAATAAAAGGTTAACAAGTAATCCTTGTTGATTTACCTTCTTTTATATTCAGTACAACTCGAACATCAGAATTTGCTAATTCCTCCATTGCATCATAATATAATAAATAAAAATAATTAGTATAAAGTGAGCAAATATTTAATGAAAATTAATGGAATCCGTAAAATTCGAATTGGTTACTATGGATACGTAGGTATTTAATGGCATAACATTTTATTTATCATGTCAATGTTTCACGGACGGCTTATAAATTACACAGGACTATATGTATTATTTACACAATTAATAACATTGAAATCTTCATAAAATTAGATTCGCTAAAACTCTCTTAAATTTATTTGAAAATTCAAATAAACGCCATATGAGTATCACTGAATATGAATATAGATAAATAATTAGTCGCCCAAATTGGTCTGGTAACAAAATTGAACACCGACTAAATATTAATTTTTAATTTGTTTTATCAAAATCATACAGAAAAATACATAACATAGAAAAATTAGTCATAATCGTGAAAGAGTTGCAAGATGTAAAGAAAAAGCTAAAAAATTATCGACGTATAAGAATGGAGATAGTTTGGAAAAGAGGGCGTCGGCGTCGATACTGTTGGGAACGCGGCGTTATTTCGTTTCAAGTTGGCAACACTGTCAGCCTCGTAACAAATCTCACCTATGTCGAGTCGAGCGCGAGAGACAGGAGCGTAAGCTTGTCCGCGATCGTTTGTCCGCGTTCGACAGGTCTTTCAAATAGCGTGCGTGTAATCGGTGGACGGTAGAGCGTAGGGATATAAATTGTATTCGTATAACCAGTTTCGAAATAAAAGTTTGTTGGAAGGCCTGGGGAGCGAAAGGACTGCGGAGGGGACTGCAGTTAATACGGGGCTTGTGTGTGGGCATATAATAGCCGATCGGGCATACTGGTGACACGGCTGCGGATTTTTCCTTCGGCAAGAAGGAAGGAACATACGAAGCTCGCAAAGTGCATGTGCTAGTGTGCGTGTCACTATAAAAGAGTTCAGAGCCGCTTCGGCGGCGCTCCCAAATCTAACTGCAGAATTGAGTCTGTGGTGGTGAGGCCGCGGTACTATCGGGCCACGATTGAGTACGATCACGATCGCACGCGGCAGGGCCGTTTGTAATGGAGGAGGTTTCCGAGTGTATTCCCGTGCGACAGAACAGTCACGGCGATGCACGCCGTATTGACTGAGACGCGATATTTATCGTTGACTATTCCCCCCGGCCGGCCGGGCAAGAGAGGCAGGTCGAAATTGGTATGGAATCGTCCAGGGTCCTCGACACGACGAACACTCGCTCCCGTCTGTGATAACCACTAGCCGCTTAGAAAGAGATAGAAGAAGGGAGAAAAAGGAAAGAAAGAGAGATAGAAAGCTGTTGTGTATTTTGCGCGTGTGTGTTCTCCTCGTCTGCCCTCTTCATTACGTCTTTAAGTGTAAACATTTCTCGAAATCCGTTTCGAGGTTAGGATAGCATGGGGATTGATCCCCTGAAGGCATCGACCGACGAACCGTGACACCTGCGACTCGCGTCGTGTACGCGGTGTGTGCTTTTGTGTGTGCGTGCGTGTGTGTATTCCTCCTTAGGAAACCGCTGGGAGTTATTATTTTCCATCGGCGGCCATCCAACGGGACGACCAAAGAAGAAAATATGTCAAGAATGGGGATCGATCCCCGACGATTAAACGCCGTGCATCGTTTATATAATTAATTCGACTAATACAAGACTAACATCGGCAACGTTTTTTTTTTTACCGTACAATCGACCTTTTCTGTCACGTTTAAACAGACTGTCGCAGATTACTCTGCCACGACAGAGGACACTCGCACCATGCAGAAAAGAGACGGTAGAGACACACAGCTACAGCTCGCGCGTAGCTCTGAACGCGAACAGGAAACGACCAAGAGGATCTCTCGTGGTAGCGGTAATGCTACCAGATTCAACGCGTATTCCTCAAGGTATAGTGTCACCTCCTCCTCTAATGTACTCATGGTCGGTCCCAACTTCCGTGTCGGCAAGAAAATTGGATCTGGCAACTTTGGAGAACTTCGACTCGGTGAGTTTGATTGTCTTTTCCTTTCTTCTTTTTTTATATTCTTTATTATTACATATCTTTCTATATGTATTTTTTTTCGTTTATTTTTCGATGTACGTTCTACATATATGATCATAAATAATACACGTCATGTTAAAACGTTCGTCTCCGTCAATGATAATATTCGCGCGTGAAAGTGACTTTTTCAATGGTATCGAACAAAATGGAGCCACGTAAAAGAACACCCCGTGTGCTGTCGTTAGTAAGCAAGAAAGAAATCCTTCCTAACCTTTCCGGAGCGGTTCGCGTTACGGGAATGAACGGAACCTTGAAGCAACATTTCATTCCGATCGATCTTAATGGAATTCGTTTCAGCTGATCTCGCTTCGACTCGCCCGCGAGATCTTTCATCCTGTTCGGTGCACTATCGCCGCGTATTCTTTCTATCTTTTCGATATTTACGTTCTCGAAAAATCGCGTACACCACGAGTGCAAAGCCATCGTTTAAATTAATACTAGAATTATTTTGCAGCGGTTAAACTGTCCAATTTGCAATTTTTCACACAAGTTTTATAAAGTTACAGAGGTACATTTTTCAGGACTTCTTAATGATCATTTTTTTTAAAAAATATATAGACATAGATTTGCTTTCTTCCCTTATTACGTCATTTTCCGTGTATCTTCCATTTTGTTTACTTCAGTAACACATTCAGAGTCTCTAACGTAATAATATGTTTTTTTATAACTAAAGTATGACCAAGGGCCTTTTGCTCGATAGATTTTTCTTTTGTAATAGAATATCTTGTAATTTATAAAATTTTTTTCTAAAATTCCATTCGCTTTATTGTCAAATGTATTATCATCAAGCAAAACAATTTATTAATTTATCAATACAATATCAAATCTTATAACTCGTGATTTATAAAATTTTGTTAATAATGTAATAATTTAATTGTACAAGAATGTCCAGGTTAGACACTTACCGATAATTTCAACGAAAACACAAATATTCCCGCTTGTGTGAATTACAAATAACACATAATACGAAATATGACGTTCGAAAGCAAATTCACCAAATTTTTGTCTCAATCGCGCAGACTTGCCATCTTCCATACAATACTTTATTTTCGTAAAATTATCGCGAACGCGTTAACAACAATGACAATGTCGACTTGCATCGGTATCGTCCGAAGTTCAGGTCTTACTGCGTGACGTAATTCTCCGACGATAAATTTATATCTTTTATCTATGCTAAAAGAGAGTGTGCATCGAATATAAAGATGTTTATGTCCGCCATGGCCTCCCTGACGATTTTATTACGTGCTCGGCTCGCACGTTCCGCGAAACGGTCGAACTTTAACATACCAATTAACGCACCATGCGCATATGCATTTTCGCACGCTTTTAACTATAAAAAAATATCGAGTATTATCGATGGTGCGAAGTTAAACAATCGACTTGTCGATTTGTTTGCTATTCCGCCACGTGACTCGGGTTAAACGAGCTCCTTCGATAAACATTGAATTTTACCAGGTACAAATGTTTTATGTATAACCTCGCGACGAGCCAACTGTGCGTCGCGATGCTTGCAACTCCAACAACTTGTATAAACTTTTTGCTCATTGTCTTTCGTTTCGCACGCATTCATGATAGCTACCGCTAGTGATGGACTGAAATACGTCGCAAGCAGGTACGAAAATTTACCCAATTGAATTAAATCGGTCGGTCGAATCAAATTCGTAGTTTCTATAAATATCTTGAAACAAAGAAAGAAGAGGCACTTTCAAGTAAATTAGGACCTAAATCTTGAATTTTCTATCAGTACTTTGGGAAATGAGAAGGAAATGTACCTATGCAGTTATGTGTATACAGGTCAAATAGGTTCGAGCGTTTTACTACGAATCCCCTCTTCTCCGTTAGAATCCTTTTTCACGGCTATGGGTTTTAATTATCCAGTGACGAACGCAAACGTAAAAATAGAATTTCTAGGAATTCTGTTCTATCTGATCTTTTAAAATTTGCTAGAAGAATTCAACGGAATGCCAATACCTTTCTGACTCATGCGATTCGATTGCAATTTCTAAGGCGTTCGACTCGTTCAAATGTCGAAGTACGTACATAGTTCGAAGTAGATTTTCCAAACTTGCGACTGCTTGTTCTGCAATTTGAAACCCACTTGTGAAGATCAAATACACATTTGGCAAATGATATAGCGAACGAATTTTGAGAATTAGATTTGATTCGGATCTCACGTGAATAATTATATACAAAGAGGCAGTCCACGTTGATATTATTCTACATATCGTGAATGTTTATGTAAATCTATATTTGTACGGATACAATTAAAACGTTGAATGCCACGCCAGTTTTACAAGATTTGGCCGTGGCGCCACGATGAATTTTTTATTATGCGATACATATAATGTTGAAATATTACCTATAAGAGATATGTTACGGTGTATAATCATCATTAATGAATTTATTTAACTGAGGTGACCCTCACGGCGCTGTAGTGCAATTTCGTTCGATTCACTTATTTTTTGCGATTATCAATTATTTCATGGTGTTTCTTCGCGTTCTGGAACCTACCATACACCATAATCCATCCCTCGATCATACTTATTCGGATCCGCAATAATCCTAAGGAACTGTTACAAAATTTAGTAACTTTTATTTTACTGTCAAGGCCCTTAACTGCCATTAAACATCTTTTAGGTCAAAACGTTCCTTAGGGTTGTCGTTCATTAAGATAAGACACGGAAAAAGCGGATTTTTCCCATGTTCGACAGCCATTGGTGAAGGACGCACATAATGGATCTATATTGCATGTATAAATAATATTATTCTTATATGTTTTATACTGCATTAATTTCGTCTCACCATTGTAGTAACGATGGCAATAATAACAAATTTATAACTATTGACATTTGTTCAAATTATGTATTTCTACTAATCTTGATGCGCTGGTCATAGGTGACCCCCATGGCATTCAACGTGTTAAAGAAACGGAACTTGGGTAGACATTTGTTTCATCTACTAAATATTGCATCAGTTATAAAGTCACAAAATGATAGATCTTTTTTTAGAACATGTTATGTATATGAGTGGCGAGTTAGTTTTGAATTGGAAAGAGGATTGTGTTTAAAAAGTGGAAGGAATTGAGTGTTCCACAAATTCTACGGGCAAATCGAATATCCTTTGCTCTAATGGAAACACACGTGGCCCTGGTTGGCACAAAGCTTCGTGTTTTCAAAGAGAACGAATTAGGTAAACCTCTAAGCTACTAACCTGAGAGATTAGGAATATTGAACTTCGAGGATCTTTCAAACCCAATAGGATCGCACGAACAATAATTAAAATCGTGATTCATCATGCGAAAATGCACTCTTCTTTGCTTCTTTGCTATCTATCAATTCTGATTAGAGTTTCAGATCGATAAGAACGTTGTGCACTTTCTATTTTTCTTACATGTACTTTATGAACTATCGTAATATATACGACAGTTCACAAAAGTATTCGAACACTTGTAGAAATCTTTTATGATATACGTACAAATTATTATATGTATCGTACAAAACATTTTGAAATTTCATTAGCACTCTTACGAGACCCGACTATCATGATTATATTGGTAAAGTTGGAAACAAATCTGGGAATGTAATATAAGAATTGCAAGATATTTGGCGTAAGAAAAATATTTAAACAGTCAATTATCTAGTATATTAATAAACATCGATAATCAGTGAGGTCATCTTTCATACTTATTATATGTTTAAGATACTAATGTAAGTTTTTGCTAAACATATACATATACATATACATATATATATATATATAAAAATGTTGTATGCGATGCGTGCAAAGTTTATGGGAAATGTTCAAATATTTTCACGAGTTGCGGTAGATATAAATGTAATTTAGATAAATAGATCTACTTACTGATTGTGTCTCGATAGGAATATCCGGTCGTTCTTCAATGGGATTTGTAAAAGATGTGACTTACGCCTATAAAACTTAGACGATATTAACTGTGTAAATATTGCAAAAGGAATAGGGTGTGTGTCATCAAAGTATACGCTTCTCGAAACTTCAAAGGGGATATTACGTGTTCAGGGAACAGAGACAAAAGGGCGTCTTCCGTGACTCTTTTCCTGTTGTCTTTCGGAAATCACTAAGCGCTTCGACAAATAACCGTCTCCTCTTGCGTTGCATTAGGACGTGTTTACGCATTATCAGCTGAATTATTGCTCAGCTGGAAGTGGTCCCTCGCGCTGGCCTTATCGCCGTATCGTGCACAGTTATTCGATGTATATGGAATTTACAATTCCATCGTATCGTTTAAGTTTCGTGCGCTGTTTCGATATCTCTCAAAGATTCCAATATGAAATTTCAGTTTACGAGTCGTTTTTATAATTAAAGGGATTGCCGCGATCAGGCGGTGGCTCCAATTTCTAGTAATTCGAGTAAAGCACAATAGAAAGCAATTCGAAATCAATCAAAGTCAAATCACCTTTTGCGACGTGCTATAAATTCATAGTTCACTTTTGAATACGAAGGCCATAGGTGAAGAACTTGATAAGTCACGTTTCTCGTTCTCTATGCAAGAGCAATTTAAGGATTCGATATACGTTGTCGATCAATTTCACGTTAAACTTGTCTTTTCACTCGATTTGGGAATTAAATTCTTGTCGTTTATAAAATATTTAATAACGTTACTTATACATATCTGTATATAGACTAACGCTAAATAAGTTAAACTAACATAACTAACTAAAGTAATATTATTCGTTTGTTACGAAACATCGTAGATTTCTCGTGACAAGGACTCGAACTACGAATCTCCAACGTTAGAAGTTAGTAGGTGATTTTCAGGAATTGTTTTGCTCGTGTTCTTACGAGAATAGAAGAGGGAAAGAAAGGAAAAATAGAGCGCGCGTTGTAAGGTTTCGTTACAAAGTATGATTCAAGCATACCGTGTAATCGCGTGAAATGGTCGAAGCCTGCATTCGAGAACCGCTGACGCGACATCGCGAATAGACAAGAATGTTTAGAGCAAACGTTCCTTCGTCGGCGTTACGAATTAGCGAATAGTCGCCTATTCGAAGATATTATTTTTCTATGGACGCACGATGAGCTTCTTGTTAGCGCGCCTTTCCCCGAGTAACGCTGTAATTTCGAAACGTGTCCCACAAGTATATGTATCTTGTATCGAGAACACAATGTGCGAGTGTTATCGGGGCTGAAAAATTTTAGGCTCTTCCTGTGATTCATCCCTGAAAGATCAGCCGCGTGTGAATTCCCCATTTAGTTCTTCTGCCTGGATGGTTCCCTCAAGTCCCTCGCCTTGTACTCGATTGCTTGCTCGGTCTCTTGTTGCGGTTATTACTGTCCGAAGATTCCGGTTTTCAGTAGTTCTCCCTTTTGAAAAAATCATTTGTGCGTCTCGTTGGCGTTATTCGATCCTCCTCTTGGGAATCAGTAGCTTCTTTTTCCTTTTTTTCTGACCGATCAGCTGATAATATGAGAAACGAGATATGAGTTTCGAATAAATTATATCGTGAAATTAGTTGAACGGACTGAAAAAAGTGCAAGCGCAGCTGGTTTTAAATAGACCTTCATTCACCGTTTCAATCACACTCCGTATTTTTCCGCTGTTTACAAAAGCGGTATTAACGTACATGCTTTTGCCTTATAACCCAGTAAGTAATTTACAAAGAAATTAAAGTTGATTCATGAATGATCGACCACAATTACAGTATCTATTATACACGCATGGTAATATGATAATAGAATGACGTCGAACGTATTGGTTACCGATATTTAAGCATTAAAAAAGCGATCCTGATTGTTATCAATCAAACTCGTAAACACGCTATAGTAACGATTTAGCGACATTATCTTTTGATAAGTTAGCGCTAGTATATAAGTACGCTCGGTTCGGTTCGGCTCGGCTCGATTCGGTTCGGTTGCATTTAAAACGATGCTTGTCTAAGGCGTATGACTCATTCTTAATATTAAAGCGTTTGTCGCGTGGTTGCGTTCTCGTTCGACGGTTGCACTTTACCGAACGCATCGTAACTACGCGTTCCCTGTGTGTTTGTCGTCGACGCTCTTTTTTGCCAGGGTCTGACATTCCGATTCGTTTCCCTTCCGCTGGTGAAACTTCGTATCGATTTGTGCACGGGCCAAGTGGCCGATATAAATAATCCGTGATTTAGAACTTCCATAATTTATAGTCTTGTACGGATTCAAACGGTGACCTTAATAACGTCCCGAGGAAAGTATCATCGTCCTCGCAGACGCGAATACCGAGTTCGCAAAGTCGAGTCTCCGCTTGATTCCCTAGTCGATTCGTCTTAGGATCTATGTACTTGGCCGATTGAAAAGGCTTTTCGTTCCAGCGTTCTGAATAATGCCATTATACCAGAAGATATTTTGCAGTATCGTAAAATCGTCAATTGCATCGATCGGGTTAACCGTCTGGAGTCGGCGTTGCTTTACATTTGACTGATTTCATAGGTAGCGATAAAGGTACATTAATACCGTCGGTATTATTCGCGGACATTCATCGTCCGATTAAGTCATCGAAGTGTGAAGCGTTCCTTTCCCGTCGATATTATCGAACGTGTCTAACAATCGCGCCGTCACATAGCGATCGTTCGATTTATACCGGCAGTAGCTCTATTTTTCGGTGTAGCTGTTCTTCTCTATCTCCGTTTTAATTTTCTCTTCTTAACTTTAGACTTTGTTTACAAGTGAAAGACAAATATATATTGTTATCGTTGGAACGTGAAAATGAAAAGAGGAATAAATACAAACTAAATGGAAATTATCAGAAGTCCTCGTCTTTGCCTTAATCGCAGCAACTTGTCATTTGTTTTGCGTTAGAATTCTTATACGGTTCTCGGATGTGTTAATACATTTTCTGCGAAATTAATCTCGCTCCGTTGTACTTAAATCACAAACGGTTGACGAACGATATCGTCCATTATCTTAATGCAATGGTCGTGCCGAGGAGCACGCCATCAGCTTTTCCTCTAGCCCATTGATACTAATCGTAGATTCGTACTTTGAATTCAGCATTGCATGTTCCGCCTTCCATTGATGCATCGAACCATCGGGTATTCTTCGGAGATTAGTTCGTTGCCCGTTTCATTCGAGCAGGAACAAAGTTAGCTAATAAGCACGATGCAGTCGCGTGACCATAAAAAGTTTGCCGTTGTGATTATCACGTCGTCGTTAAAATTCTTTTGGCGAAACCAAAAATTTGTTAATTCCACTGTTACCTGTCGGATACTCGACGCATCGAATGATGTTCGATCATATCGTTCTTCGAAGAACCAGATTGCTTTATCGCGATGCAATGCTCGATAAAGATTAATTGGCTAGCACTACGTGTATTTATGAAAAGCTATATCGTGCTACTTCGCACAAGATTTAACGCAATTTAAAAGAACGAGTCTACCACTTTACGCGAAACGTTCGTTCTCATATCTTATATCCATTCGTTATACGAGTTTATTTGAAAATCCATCAACGAAAACGTAACTAGCTGGAACGATAGATTGGCCAACATCGGTACAGTATTCGATAAGATCGAATACCGATTACTTTTACCGATCATTTGTTTTTTTTTTATTTCCCAACGATAGTCATTCTCCAATCCGATGTTTCGAATTTGCAGAATAATTAACTACACCTTTGCCTCTTTTTATCATATGTCGTCATAATCTCACTGAAATGATCCTCCACGCCGATTGTATCCTTCTAACTTCTCAATGATTGCTCAATGATTGATTTATTCGTGAAAGAAAGAGATTTATAATCTACTCAATGAGGCAACGGTTTTTAATCTTCAAGCGTAGAACGTGTATCAAAAAGGAAGTGCGAAACTCGACTACGTTTTATCAGTTATACGACAAACACTTATATCGTTAGGGTACGATCATCCTATCAGCAATTTACGTAACTGATTTTCCAATGATTATAAAATCTCCAGCAACCTTTCTGTTTTCGTTTCTTTTATCACTATATTATGCGGACATTTATACAAACGTAAATTTTTACAAATACGATTAAAAGATTCGGATCTAAGACAGTTCTGTTTCATGTACTAAATATTATAACGAATACTACGATGTCCCTTCTGGTTAAAATGTCCTATCTATCGATTGAAAACTGAAGAAAACCCAAGTTTTATCGCTTTCTCTGTTCAATAAAAAATATTTAACTATTATTTGATAACAGCTTTTATTATGTAATTTTACACGAAAGATACAAAGTATACGACTAACTTGAAATATTTCAACGTGTTTGGGAAAACGGAAAACGCTAGATAATAGATAAGACATTTTAACTAATTCTGTATACTTTAAGCATACTTTGGATATTTTATATATTTTTATATATACTCGAAACAATAAATGGACAAAAAGTCCGCAGTCTAGTTGTTATTACACGCAAAAACGACCGTCTTGAAAAACCATATGCCACGTGGCGTAGTTGGCGTGTTCTCTCTGTCCCTTATACAGCGATTATCAGTTTATCATCTTGCTTTAGTAGTCAGTGCCGTAGCTCGTCGGTATGGACAAGCCGTAAATGCATTTAGCGAGGGATCATGATTGGTCTACGATGTGGTCATTGTGCCTTCGCTGACGTTTCTCGTATCGCGTGGCCCGTGCAGAGTTCGGCCAAGAGGCGTATCGGTCGTGTACGCCGCGGTAAATTGCTTTCCAAAGTGATCCAGGAGCGTGTTGCCTATGCTACGACCAGGGAAACTGGCTTGCGGTTGTTCGCGAGAACGTGCACACTGCCTCGAGCTATCTTCCGCGATGTATATTCTGCCGCATTGGCTTCCACATCGCTCAGTGGACTGTTCGCGTGGAATAACTCGTCGAGAATGGCGTTTATTGATTCAAGAGGCGATGCGCGACAGGAAAGAAATTTCTGTTAACGCTCGGCCCTGGTGTATTCGCTAGTGATCTTAGCCTGTGACGTTTTCGATGTTGGTTAATATGAAAAGCGATTCTTGGCGAAGTACACACTTAAATGAATAAATAAGTGTATAATCGGTTATGCTGCTTCGCGCTGATTCTAACAACTTTGCAACTCTCTGCTAGTTTTCTCTGCAATCTTTAATCCTTTCGAAACTAACGGAACTATAGCTACATCCCAAGGTGCTTTACTTTTAGAAAGATTGCTCGATGATTATATAACTTTTTTGATGTTACTTTCGATGAGATATACGTATTATATATTGGAACATAGGATCGTTCTTCTATTATAAGTAGGTTTATACATCGTTCTAAGAATGTCTAGCTTTTTTCATATATTGCACTGCTTTATTACTATTTTGCTTGACCTATGATCTGTATTGGTAGTTCTCAACCAATGGTACGTGGATAATTTGTACAATGTATAGGTACTATAACAATTTCATCATCCGATAGTTCGAGTATTGTCAATGTTAACGTGTGCGGTCGTCTCAATTCTGAGTAACCGATGCTAGAGATCATATGACGGTAACCTAATTAAATGTATAGTCTTAAATTCCTACGTACGAGACACGGTTTTTCTTAGCGGTACAGAAATATTTTCATGCCTATTTCGATGTTATGAAAAAGTTGAGAATTCTCCACCCGTATTATTCAAATTCATTCAAATTGTACGAAATTTTATTCAAACTTTCTACCAGATACGCGCACAACCTGTTATATTAACGTCTTCCTTGATGAAAGAAAAATTCATATCTAAAGAGCTTAAGCGTGCTTTCGCAAGCACAAAATACATTCTTCCCACGTGTCTTCTCCAAATATCTTTTCACTCGTTGTTAATATTCTAACATAAACATTCTTCTCATTCACTCGTTATCCATACGAATTCTATCGTTCTCACGTAACATTACGAAAATATGAGCGACGTTGATAGATACTCATAAAACGAATACTTTTGGTTTCTGCTGTTATCGGAGAACGTTTACAGTTTCTTGAAGATTCGGTCCGTTTAGAATAGGAAGTCCTACTACTTTTTTCAGGCGCCATGTGGTTCTCTTTAACACGACCGTTGAATTGATTTCCGCTTTCGGCGTGTCGGAGAAACGAGAGCCAGCTATAACGGCAGTTATTTGCGGGCTCCGCATGTGTGTTCGTGTTATACGTGTCGTAACAGTCGTACAGCCGTGGTAATCACTCTCTACCTCTGAACTTACAGAAGCGCACGACCCGACGAAACTTGTTTCTTTCTTTTCGTCGTAATAATATACCGCTGTTGGAAAACTCGATCAGCTGATGCGCTGACGTCATTGCGGTGTAAAGCCGTTGAAGCGATCGCGGTGTATATCTCGGGAAGCTTTCGAAATCTTAGCAAAGTCGAACGAGCTGCTATCGTTTCTTAACTTCTTCTTGGAAACTTTGTTTGCCAATTTTATCACAACTATTATATAGAATGCACTCTAATCGACCAACCGTTATACAGGATATCCCTTGTATTTGGATTAATCCAGCAAGGATCGAGCAGAGAAATAATTCGTCGAAGTTGCATAGATGCGGTAGCGTTGGTAGATTCAAATAAAGTAACTTGTTGTTTTATCAAGATGAAAGAAAGGTATCTATGTTGGAGGACGAATCAGGTTAAAAGATACTTTGATATTAATTTTGTAAAATTTATCGTACAAGAGGTAGGAAAAACATCGAGTCTAATTATACGAAGATTACAAGAATGTCACTCTTTTCGAAAAAAAAAAAAAAAGAATTATCTTAATGTATAAAGTACGTAGCTAAGGGAAGAATCTGTTAGATCTAACGACGTAGTTGATGAAGTTTTATAGAAGCCAAAGATATAACCGCTGAGACGTACAATATCTTACTATTATGACGAGTAATATTTTTAAAGTTATGACGACGGTGGAATTATTCGACAACGTAGGTGTATTGAATTTCACAACTGTTCTTGTACAAAGAATGGAAAACATGATTTACCTTCATCTTTCTTCGTTTATTATACCTTACAGAATTAAGTTAAACTAAAATTAAAATATCTAAAGTTAGAACATCCAGACCTATTTAAAAGTGTATCGTAGAAGTGACCTTAAAACCTTTGAAATATCTCTTCCATTATATCTTATATCTATCATATTGTGTATCATATATCTTAGACGTAATACACTACGTGCTGCGCTATTCGAAACCATTTAATTTTGACTAATGAAAGTTTTCTGTATCTTCCATAATTTTTAGTTATGACTTGACCCATATATTCGTATATACACACGTTCCTGCGAACAAATCATTTAGCCTCGATTCTTATTTTTAATTTTCCTAGTGAACGCGTATCGCATTAATTGCTCGTTACGATACTCCATTTTCCTTGGTTCACGAAACGTCAATGTGAAACCGGTCGAACGAGAGTTCGTACGAAGCGTTTCAAATAGGCTTCTCGCGTTCGTTGAACAAGCTGGTTGTCCTTTATTTGGCCGGAACCTTGGTGCTCGTTCGGGGACAGGAAGTACGAAATTCCAAACTGTAGACTACAGAGCGGTGTACGTAAAACCGACCTTCCGGTTATACCTGAGGGGGTCGATCGTGCCTGTTGTTCCCACGGTCATGTTCTCGAAAAATTGATCGATCGCTCTCGAGGGTGCGACATTTGCGTAAATCCACACCCTGCCACCTTTACTTTTCGTGTTAGAAGCACAAAGAGCTTGATTCGGGCTTGAGATTAGAATACGTATCTTTCTTTTGATAATAATACGATATACTCTGAGAAGCCAAACTGATCGGCTTCTCTTTTTCTTAATTTCTTAATTTTATTAATATACATATTACTATACACGTTAATGTAGAAATGCGACATGTAAATATACATTCTATTTTTCAGATGTATAATCAATTGTCTAAGTAGATCCTATATATGTTATAGGACACGCTGTATATACATATTTTTCATTTCATATTTTCTTTTCATTTGACAAAGCTGTTACACGAACTCTCTTCGATTTACCCGACGCTCTAGCAATTACGGCGCATGACGTTATAATTACGTAACTCTCCGAAACTTCTGTGCGGAGTAGAGCGAGTGTTTATCTCGAAACCGGTAAACAGAAGCCAAAGGAAACTCGGTCGGTTCTCCTTGAAGCTTCTCTACGGTATAGACCGTGTCTTTAGGCAGTTTCGAGTGACAAGGAAGTACGTCGGGGAAGGAGGGGGATATCGAGACGAACCGATCCTCCGGCGATCCACTTTCCGAACACGGTAACATTCCCGAGTCATCTCGGTCAGCTGATTCACACCGGCCACACAGCTGACTCTTAATTTCCCTTATGGCGTCGGCGAACAAGGAGCGCTGCTTCGTCGCCTCGTCGCTTCGTGTCGTGTCGTGTCTCGTTGGTTCGTGTCGTTTCGTTTCGCCTCGTGTCGTCACGGTTGCAATTTTCTAGTGTCCGTTCGGTCGAACGACCGGTCCTGATCGGCCGGTGGCATCGATGAATTCTTGCAGCCGTGTGCCAAAGGAAACGCACACGTTCACAAACTCGAATAGCACGCACACTGCCGTACGAAACGTTGGAGGGCAGGTAGCAACCTGTCTGGTTGGCCGACTCGCTGGCTCGAGTGACTCAGGAGAACCTGATGACTGCAAAGTGAAATGAACTCGGCCCCGGATCCGGCTAGACTAGCCGCACACCGTGTAACGTCCTTTTAACGCTGCCTTGTCGCTGCCTGCCTGGCTGTCTCTCCTCTCTTTTCTGTTTCTCCCTTCTCTTTACGCCCGTGTGGGTTGGCTGTGTTCTTCGCCAACTCGGCAACGGAAACGCGATATATTTTTAGACAGCCACTTCTTCGGCTACTACTCGGACTTGACCCACGCGAGATGTTAACAGTGTCACACGCGTGTCCGTGGCTCGAATCGTCTACCTGTTCGCTGTTGCAGCTCGTTAATTGCCTCGTGATCAGCCAAGACGTTCTTTGGCTAGGGGATATAGGAAGCGCGAAACAGGCGATAAAGTACCGGATGATAGTCGATGCTTGGCTGATCGTTACGTAACCGATAGGACGGTTGAAACGGGACTGGCAAGTATCGTATTGTTAACCCTGTAGCATATACTTTGGATTATACACGAGCCAATCGTGTTTTTGTATTATTAAAAGTACCCATCTATTCTTTGGCTTTGAGAAAAATACGACAGAGTGTTTGTCGATAGCATAATATACCGCCTCAATTTTATGGTAACATTGTTCTTGAAACATTGAAAGAACTTTTGTTTATTGAAACAAGAGTGAATGTAAATGCTCGTAATGTAAAAATAAGAGAATCGAGTAGTAGCAGGGTTAAACAACGAATCAGTTATCGTTGATTCATCAGGCTATTCGTTGCTACTTCAAGGTTCAACGACACGCGATGCTATTGCGTTTTGTCATGTATTTGCTTCTCTTTTTCATGCTAGATGTGTGTATATGTTCGAGGAAAAATTCAGAAAGAAGAGAAACGCTTGTTTATGAAGCATTTCGAGGCGGACGATTTCATAAACAACGATCGGTTACACTGTATTTGGTCAGCTCGATTAGTGGATTAACGTTCTCGTGCTCTCCAAACGCGTTCGTATTTACTCCGTCTGGCCTGATATGTCTCGTGGTTTGCCACGATTACGCACTTCCCCGGTTGTATTGTTCAAGAGATTCAGGTTGGTAATTGGTGGCGAGGCTCGAAGACGCTGTTCTCGACGCGACGAATCATCTTCTGTTAATTAACTGCCTCTTTAGAAGCATCAAAACAATTCGAGGATCGCGATGATATTACCTACCCTATTTATATTCCGTTCGACGCCCTCTCAGCCACCCTTTCCTTGAAAGCACTTCATCATTCGCTAAACGAGGAGATAATGAAAATACCAGTGTTTTATTTATTTGAAGCTTTTATTTTTTTATACATTTATATAACGAATCGAGCAATTATTTATCGCGTATAAGTATTGGAATTGATAGCAAATTCAAATCGATAAGAAAGGCTTGGCTTGAAACTTTAAGTACCAAACGATTGTTTATCAGAATGTTACGTATATTTCGTTCTTTTTAAATTTCATAAAATTATAAAATCTAAGTGGAAGAAATAACGATATGTAATTGTGAAATTCCTTTTCACAGCCACGATGTTAAAAAAATAGTATTCCATTATGCAATTTGGATGAAAGAAAATTGCAAATGAAATGTTGCGTTATAGCAATGTTAGCTCTTAATTTGTTAATAATAATTCGTATAATGAATACAATTAAACTGACTGTGAAATGTCCACATTTGATTTTTGCAGAAGAAAGAAAAGAAGATAACGATATCTTACAATGTGCAGAAATGCAAATATATTAAAACACGATCAGATCTCCAGTATATTTTTTAGTTATTTGTTTCACCGGTTTTCATCTTGCTAAACAACAACTATAAACAGTCTAAGAAATCTGTTCTTTTTCACTCGTGAGTCGCTATTTATACTATAAAGCTAAAGAAACCGCTATAAGAAAGAGAGGAATGTTATGTAAAATTTACGATAATACGTACGCAAATCGATCGAATGACTAGCAGAAAGCATAGGTTCGCGATAGAAAATGCTTTCTGGCGGAAAACTCGAGGAGATCGCGGTCGATATTGACCAGGCATCGAACCATCCATTGCGCGCAATATTCCTGTTTTCCTTCGCGACTATCGCGGCCTTCCATATTTTCTTCGAATCCTGGTTGCGTATTATCGTGCACGTGTGAAACGAAAGGCGTCAGCAAACATCGCGTGGCGTCAGAAGCTATGCGGTGGAACCGCGCGGCGATCAGTTCTTTCCCTTTTGCTCGTCGTCGTTTGGTTCCGCCGATGTTAACTTGTGCCCCTTTATCGAGTTATGCTGCTGACAATGATTTACGTCTGGCCGTGCGTACTGGCAGAGATTCCACAGTTTCACCGAGGCAAGTTGCTTCTATACGAAAATGTTATTCTTCGAGCACCAACGTTTCTCTGTTTAACGCATCCCCACTCTACCGTCAGATATATCATACAAGGCGTTATGAAAAAGAAAGCGGATTGGACTTATAAAAATTTTATTAACGTCTCTTAGCTTTATTAATATCTCTGAACGTGGTTTTACATGTATCATTGTACGTATAACGTAGGTCCGTTTCACGATTGTCACGTAAAATTTGCATTTATTTTTTTCTAACTAATCCGCAAGGATGTGATTTTCGGTATTTTCGGTAATTCTCTCGAATGTTTGGTTTTTTTTGGAAAGACCAGGTTTTCGATGAATCATAAAAGAGCGAAGAAACAAGCGGAAGTCGGCGCTTGTTAATTTCACTCTTATTTCGCGATTTATGGAATAAAGAAATTATACAAACAGCAACCGGAAGGCATAAAATCTTGTTTAAGCTAATCGTTTGTTCTCGTCAGTTGGTTATGTTTAAATACATTCCAAGAATTCTCGCTATTACCGCAGACTACTTGGCACACCGAGTCTTCTACTTTATGACATAATCGGGGGAGAATGCGCGTCGTCGGTGGATTTATTGTGCAGAGGTCGTTGCAAATACATAACGTTATAGAAACGATTACATCCGTAATCATCTCGGGAAGCCAAGTGGCGGAACGTGATGGGAATGCGTTTCGCGAAGAAGGTGTGCGTTACGGAGAAACAGAACGCTCAAAGAACGAAGGAAAGAGTCGTCGATTCTAGTAACAATATGCTTTCTTTCTATCTGTCGATCTATCTATTGCGATGTTTTGCAAAAAAAAAAAACAAAAAAAAACAAATAATCGCACTATGTGGAACGTACAGATAGGAAAACAATTAAGCCTGGCGGATTTATTGTTACGAAAAATTAAGATCGGTTTATCCTCTTACGTGTATCGGGTAGAGCCGCGTTCGAGGTCGGTTATCTGTGTCCGCCAGACGGCTTTGATATTCCCTCTATTGTTTAAATTTCTACCCAAGCATCGTGGTAAAACGTTTGATCGCAGAGGAAAAAAACTAGGTCGTTCGTGCGTTTAGCTCTGATTAACGGGACTATCGCGTTTCAAACGAGAAAAAAAAGCGAAAAGAAAGAAAAACAAAGAAAGAAAAGGAAGAAATTGAGGGAGAAAAAAATGTTCGTTGCTCCTATGCGCTTGTTACGCTGTTCTTTCATTTGTTGCATCGGATCATCGTGACCTCTTTCTCGTGATTCTCTGATAATATATGTATGCATATAAAGTATCGGATATTGATGAACGTAGGTCATGGAATTTTTGTAGAATAATTCATAAGATGATACGATGAAACGATCGTTATCTTGGCGCCACTCTAAGATCCTCGGCAAGGTGATATCGGTTTTCTACGGCCGGTGGTTCTTGGAGCTTAGTAAGGAAGCAAAAGGGATATTGCAAAAACGTTTAGGGATGGCGCCTCGTTTAAGAGATTAAGGTTGAATTAACAGATATACGCGAGATTTTACTATAAATAATTTTTAATAGACTTGTGGTAAAGCTATCTTCATTGGCCATATATAGTGAATCGGCAACATTCGCGACGACTTTAAACGACTGATATTTTTTTTTAATATATTTAAATATATTTTAAACATATATTAAATATATTTATAATTCTTGTAAGTTTTCGGTGGATATTCGATATATGCAATGCCGGGCATAATATCGTGCATATTTTTGCGAATGGGAGGAATTCTTATATTTTGCAACAGGAATAAGAGAGAGAGAGAGAGAGAGAGAGAGGGAGAGAGGGAGAAGAAAAGAAGAACGATGAATGGGAAATGAGAATACAGAATAAGAAAGGAAGAATAGGAGAGAATATTGAAGGAAAGGAAGAAAGGAACGGACTAAGTAGAAAAAACAAAAGAAAGAGAAGGAAAGGAACTGTTTCAAATATTAAATATCTTTACAATGTTCCTGTGTTAATTATTTTTATCAGTTACATGGGAAGTACTTCTCTAAATATTTTTAAGTAGGCACATTGTAAAGCTTGTTAATAAAGTGTAGCCGTTACTTAAATATTTTATCGAACCTTTTCCTTCTTATTCGATACGGAGCTTGTTTAGTCGATTCCACACAGGTACTTACCATTCGGAACGAGTGTTTCGAATTAAAAGTTCAACACAATTCCTCGCTTATTCCTTCTTTTATATGTTGCGAAACGACCTTTTAAAAAAGAGGGGAGAAGAAAAAGGAGCAAAAAGAAAGGAAAAAGAGCAGCGATATTTTTAACGCCCCTCTGACTCATGAGAAGCAATTTCCTCCTGATTTTTGTTGCACTCGCTCGATGCACCTGTGCGTATATGCAGAAGCTAGCCACGACCTAAAAATACCACGCGATTTGAAATATTTTCGTATTCCGCGTCGCGAAACTACAAACCAACCGTCGCTATTATTGGGTCGCAATAACAGAGGCATCTTCGCGTTCTTTGTCTTTTATTCTTCCTTTCTTGTACCGTTCCGGATACACCTTGCATTTAATTTGTCGCTACAATGACTATTTCGTCATTCGTGCTTGATAAAACAGGCTTAAACTAGATGGGATAGAAAAAGATCCGTTTCTAAGAGAACATTTTATCGTTTCGAAACTGCAAGAGAATTTCTTCATCTTGATTTTTTTACTTTTATTGAAAGAAACTATCTCACTATTGGATTACTTCAGATCCAAAGATACGTCTTTTAAATATGTATAAATATATAACCAATTCTGCACAATTAATAGTCAAGAGAGTGGCAAAAATGTACGTATCTTATCCCGAATTTAAATAAAACGACAGTTTTCGCAAGATGAGATATCATATCGACCTAACTAACTTTTAAAATATGATTCATCAAATTCGTCGCCAGTGATCTTCATTTGCATACGCCATCGAACCAACGATTCAATTCTGGCATTATTAAATTTCATTCTCTCGTGAAATAAACACCATAGGTTTCGATAGAAGAATTAAACTCACGCGTTCGTAGCAAGTACTTTCGCTCGAAGAGGCAGAGATTTCGAGGGAAAAGCCAAGCGAACAAAGCGTATCGTTGCTCGACTGGTTCGTTCACTCTTTCGTTGGGGCCCCGTTGTACTCGCTTTGTCAACGAGCGAATAGCTTTTTGTACGCGCACGCACACGTCTCGGAGAGTACATAATACCGAGGTCTTCGTCGATGGCCTCTTTAGCCAAAGTCGGCCTCGGCTTCTAAACGTGAACGCGCACGCACAGAATTCTGGCTGTCGAAGTTGCTAACTGCATACAGGGTGTTCCACTCGTGTTCCCTTACGCTGATTATGATGTCGTGACACTGGTAGCGCTTGTGTTTCGAACTTTATCACGGTGTAAAGGGCTATTCATAGTTCCGGGTTCGAGCGATAAACTTCTGCAGGGATAATTGCGTGAAGGAAATGTTCGTGCAATTTTGGTATAGTAGAATACAGACGATATGCAAAACAAATACGACAGGGTGAATTTTAGCCCTTTCATAGGTGGTGGGAATTATGCCTCCTGTTAATTAACGTGGAAATATATTCCTATTTCTAGAGTCTGCCCATATACATGTATAGGTAGCCATAAGAGAGAAAGATTAGATTAAAAACGTAAATTTATTGTTATCTATCGAATTTTATCTAAGTAAAGTTTAATTTATATTACAAATTAGTTTCATAAAATATTCTCAACGCGGATGGTGCAAGTCATAGAACGGTTTATCTTAGTGAAATAAAAATATATTCTACTTAATATGCATTGCGTTGAAATTTTTGCTTTTTCACAAAAAAATGCTGCGCCCACGAGAAGGTTAAATGGGACGAGAGTTTCAATCCTTAGCTAGAATGGAAGATTTTATGAATATGACTTTAGAATCACAAGTATGTATTTAGAAATATCTACGTAGAATCGTATTTGCGAAGAGTCTATTAATTAGAGCCTACTAAATTAATATAAATTTTTTCGTTGAAACTTCGTTTCATTCGACGAGTCTGCGAACATTTCTTCAAATTTTTCTCGTTCATGTTCCATCGATCTTTGTAACCCCAACCCTGTTGCAGCGATTGATCCGCGTATAGCTTCGAATACGGTTTACATGGATCAAGAAAGCTTTAAAATCTGTATACAAACGAATCATAATACATACATATGTCGAGGCACGCGTCGTCGAACAATGGAATTGAAAAAAAAAGAGAAGAAGAAATGGACGCTTGTATTATGAATAGAGGCGAGCACAGCTGGTTGGTGACAGAGTCACTGGAACGTCCTGTACACAGGTCGTTACGAGTAGTTTACACTATCCAGCTGATGCTTAATGTGAGACGAGGATATACAGACCGGTGTACGCGATGTAAACTTTACCTTTCGTTGATTCAGGCATGTTGTGCGCATCTCGTGACCTTCGATTAATGTCATAGAAGTAGAATCCTTGGTGAAATGCGAAGAAGCCGTCGATGACTCGACGATAGCGCGATCCCCTTTGCTATTATTAAATTCTTCAATCCACCGTATACCCAATCGAATTAAACTAAATAAACGATATTCGATCGTTTCCATGGCCATCGGAGCTTATACAGTTCCCGATTATCGAATTAGAATCACGCTATATTATTTTACATGAATTGCAAATTGTCCTTGGTTATCCAAATTATTATTAGATATTAGATATTATATAATACTAGTAGAAATGATCACGTACATCATATCTCCGTATTTCTATAATTAGTACTCGAATGTTATTGAAAGCGTCTCGAATCTGTTTATCCTTGATCATCTCGTTAGCCGATTTCAAGACTAAAATTCAGAACATTTAGTAAAATAACGAGGATATGAAAGTAGCGCATACGAAATATCGTGGATGGATACGAGAGGCGAAACGAGGAGAAAGAATGGAAAGATAAACTTTGTTAGTGAAATCCGCTTATGCTTCTCAATATTATCATAAAAGTGGAAACCATTGAAAGTTTTAAGTGGTTCGAATTCGATAGACAGAGAAATTGCATATGTCCTTGGCTAACGCAAAATACGTACACATTACAATATCGTATCAGTCATTTGCAAGTCGCTAGGATTTAACTACAGATCGTCTTATCTTCTTCTTTTTCAAATTCAATGCAAATTCTACTTGTATCGATTCTTGAAGGTCCATCGAGGTCAAGAACTTCGTTAGAAAGACGCAGCGTACGGTTCTAGCGTAAGGTCAAGTATGCTATTGTGTTTACGATCTCGTTGTCGGTGCTCTAATTTTCACGAGTTCGACGGATTTCTGTCGTTTCTCGGCTATCTCGCTGTTTACGAACAACGACGTTGAATTTTATTTTCCTTTCAACTGGCGGCGTTTTCGCTTCGACGCTTTTCACGCTGTGTCTCATTTCCCGGTACTCTCTGTATCTCGTCTTATTACTCGAGCAAATGTCTCGGCAGCTAAATTCCGTTGGAAATGTTGGAATCTTCTTGCAGAACAATTGCCATTCTACGAGTCTTGTTCGGGGATCGATAATACGTGAACTCTAGACTGTGATTCGTTTGGTTTTATTCGAGTTTTAGTTTCGATAGACAAGATAGAAATACAGGAAGTGGAAAAAAGTGTACGTATCTAGAAAACGAGGACACGTTGATCACTTCCTTCCGATTAGATTATAGCAGTAGTTAGAAGTCTATGGAATTAATATCTACCTTATACTTTCTCTTTTGTTAATTCTCCATCCTGAAAATCCTCCGTTTTCTCTGCTCTTACTTTCGCTGTATCGTTCGGTCGTTAAATTCATCAACGTCGAACCGTTTTTTTTTCTTCTCTCACTTTCGAGTGGAACGAACTCGACCATCTATCCGTACCTCGTTAAGATTCTAAAATTCATTTTTTCTTCCCTATTGTTTTTCTTCCGGGAACTAATAATGTTGGACCGAATAAAACCGGGTTTCTTTTTAGCACCTTCTTTCTCATTGTACCTCATTGCCTTCGCCTCTAACAGGGTCAGTTGAACACGGCCAAGTTTCCTTCGCCACTTAGAAACCAATTTTCATGGAAATTTATTAAGGGCGCGTACAGGAAACTTTATACAATTTCCTTCTGCCTCGTTTCTCCTAATTTTATTACTTCGGTTACCTAAGTATTTCGACGAAATAAAATCCGACTGTCTGTATTATTTATTTTTACCTTTATCTTGCCTTCGTTTCTCCTTCCCTCGTATTTTTCTTTGTTACACGCGACAAGTTAAAACGATGAAAACGTACAACATTTTTATTCCCTAAAACGTAACATCGAGAGCCACTTCACGAACCTAACGTCTGTTGCAAGAGCTGGTTCTTCCACTGAAATTTTATCTCGAGAAAGAGGGTCGGCCCTGCGCGCACCGTGCATTCGAGATCAAAATGTCAACACGAGAAAGATATTTTTCGTGCTAGCATCACGCTACGCTTTGTCGACCAAGGAAAAATGTGAAGTATCATAAGTGTCCGTATAATCCGCTTTCCCGTACGTTCTCTGGTATGTTTTCGCGAATAAAAATTCTCCTGTAATTCTCTATAATTGCTCGCGCTGTTAACTTGCTAACTGGCGCGTCCCTTAAGTGAAAATTTCTATAATTACGAAATTTAAAGGATGAAATATTGCGTTAACGCAACATTAAACCTTGACGGCTTAAAGTTCATCGTTTCGACATCGAAAAAGAAAAAGGGAAATTTATCGATGGTTGATAAAAGGTGAACGTGATGAACCTCGGTTCAATTAACGTGGAAACGTGTAGCTTGAAGCAATTGTTTCGTGGCTAATAATTGCTGTTAATTTAATACGTCAGATGATATTATAACGTCAAACGTTAGCTATCGTCGAATAAGAGTTGCTTCTCGCAGATTCACGTGTAATTGAACGGCCTGGAGACTTCTCTCTAATTGGATCTCATCCTGCTATTCGAATATCCATTCGTCTTATCAATCTGCATTTAATTAGCGTCACTGCCGTTCCATCGTAAACATAATTAAAAATATCTGAGAAAAAACACCGCTTAAATTCGTCCCGTGGACAATTTAACTTAACGAAGTGAACCGCCTGTTAGAAAGGGAATTACGATTTTGTTTCCGTGCAACGCGATCGTCCACATCGACTACGTATCGTTTTTGGATTTTCAAATTGAAAAATCGAATTCTTACAACATTCATAACCGGAATAATTCAGATCGCGTAAACGACATCTGATTGTTGGTAGATCGAGGTGAATGTCGAATACGAAACGTCGTTTTCTTAGATAAGACTTTGACTGTATGTAGCTTATTCAGAGAATATTGTATTTAATCAAAGGAGCTTGCTCATGATTCAGTACACGTCTGCAGCTTCATTGTTCGAGATTTCTAAGGATTATCAGTTCTAGAATTCAAAATTTATAGAACGCAGCCGTTATCATTTCCTTGTTCACAGTTTCTTTCAGAATAATTCATACATCGAAAGGTTGTCTGGCTGAAATAGACGACGCCTTTAAACTTTGCTGAATTTATATTTCCAGCAACATTTACATCACTTTCCTCATTCGAAATTCTTCACGATGTCTTTCAACGAGGTTTTGATATTTCTTCTTATTTTTGATCGTAAATCTTCTTAACATTCAATATGTTACGTATAGCAAATTTCTTCTTTTTCTTTCATGTTTTATTCGTGTGTATTTTTACTTTTATTCTTAAATCGGCCTGATAATCAACGACGTGGCAAAATTTAATCAGTCAAATTCAATAGCTACGTTTCATATGTACCTACGAGTGACGATCTAACAGTTGCTAAGCTAGGAAGATGAATCGATGGGAGAAATTTCAATTCGTCGTGGTTACAACGACGAAGATGAAAAAGCAGATACAGGTCCCTTCGAAATTTGATTCACGTACATTCGAAGGTTACATTACCACGAAGGCGTTTCGCTGGCATGCCAATCCAACGATGGTCGAGTAACAAATACGATCGTCTAACAGGATCTTAAGCCCTGTGGAATTCAATACTGGCTTTTGAAAGATGTATGTATTCCACATTGCGAGTCGAAGATACTGAGAACAATCGTGTTTCTAGCTCTTCGGTGAAGTTTATGAAAATTTAACTGGCCCAGAGTCGAGGAAAGGTGAAAATCCTGTAGGCGCATCGATTATTCCATTGAACGCTATGTTTTTAGCATATATTTCTATTTAGAGTAATGGCTGTGACCTAGCAACATTATCACGGGAAGTTTAAGAAGAAAAATTACCGAACGATCGATAACCGTTCCATCGTGAATTACGCTGTTATTTTGGAGTTGTACGTCGATCACGTTGACGTTAAGAAACTTTCTTAGCATATTCGATCGGGAAACGACGTATTGGTTCGCTGTTAATTTTATCTGAACCGATTTCCGTCTGCGAATAAGCAATCGAGGACAATGACCCAAACGATTCGATTTTTAACCGAGGCTAAAAGAAGCCTCGTTGATCAATTGGAATATTTTCGTCAGCCACTGTATCCGCGATATTAGATCTGCTGATTTATGGTTGTCCTTGCGATTTACAGTTGTTAGTGTAAAATCCGAAATATAAATGAAAACAGAGATAGGAAATAGGTGATAACTTTTTCCAGAGAAAATTGCCAATTATGAAGTTCGAGATATTTGAATTAGCCTTGGTCGTAGATTGTACGAGGAAAGAGTTGACGAAAGAAGATTACTCGTTAAAAAGGTTTACGCTGGGTTGGTAATTTCATTTGATAATTGAACGTGGCGCCTGGATTGCAGCAGCGTCTGACATTTAAGTATAATCGTGGTAGCTTCAAATTTTCTTTCTAACGACATCTAAACCTTCCTTCCTGAAATTTATGAGAAAAATAATATTGTAGGTTACCAGGAGTATATGTCGTTAATCGGTATAATAATCATAGAGTCGTATTTCTTAATCTCGCAGACCTTTTTCAATTACTCGTAAACGAATAGATTTACGCGGATCTACAATTTGCAATTTCTGTTAAACTGCGTGGCCACGGTTACCTCGTATTTTAACGTCACCTTTCTTGCCCTTTACGTTTCATCGAGCATAAATTATTGGATTATTCGAAAGATTCTTTCGCTATTATCTTTTAAAAAGAAAGAGATCGACCGTTTTGTAATTGCAATTTCAATTAAATATCGATACAATATCCATTTCTGCTTATAATTATCTTCCGCCTATCTGGAAAAGGTTCTTCATTTTTATTATTAAAATATTCTTCTATTGCCTTTGTAAGTTTGATGTTTAGTATTGAAAGTTTTCTTCGTTGAGAAGACCCTAATAAAGTACTTCGTACAATATGCTCCATTTTTGTTGAACAATTTATCGATCAAGTCTTCAATGGCAATTAATTTCTTCGGCAGTATTATGTTCTTAAAATACCCAAACACCTTAACCACCTACGATTTCTGAAAATACTTAAATAAAGTTGTTAATATGTCGTCAGTGTATGATACGGACAGCTCATCTGCCTTTTTTGGGAAAGTCCGAATTTCCTACCTCCCAAATTGTAAACTTTACGATGCGGATCTCATCGAGAGGCTAATTAGCAGCCTCAGTACACGATGATCCCACTCTAAAGTAAACATTTGGTATCAATCAGCAACACTAGAGGGGATGCGGCCATGAGGGTACACAATTACAAGATTGGAAGGAATAGTTTCCCACCCCCATAAAAACCATGTTGAAAAGAACAACCCCGGAACGGAGACTTAGCATATAAGGACCAGGCGCGGCTTCTTTAACTAGCCTTCGAAGAGTCTTCATCGGAGCGTCATATTCCTTGTGTATGCTACAGTGTGCAAATAAATCAACTAAACATAACATTATTCGATATCCTTAATCTACCTGCACCTTGAGCGTTAATAGCGTTCACAAGTTCGCGATATTAGCCGATCAGTCGCAACCTGATTGATCGTCACCTAGTTGAGAATTCGCAACAGTCAAACCCCTGGGGAACCCTTCCGGATACACGTTAGTCTTTATCGAGCAGGATAGCTAGGAGAGGAGAGATTTTGGGATAGACTTAAACACACGTACAGCTCTCCCTAGTAACAAAACAAGCTGCTGGTTGATCGAAACGTCGAATTACGTTTTATCCCTGTGCCGCTAGGTATTATCGATCCCTGTTGTTCCCGCAAGGGTGGGATTAGTTTTGCAATCCAAGAGCGCTGTCGGTGAGGTCCTTGAAATGAAGCGTG
Organism: Bombus impatiens; assembly: GCF_000188095.3. Classification (NCBI taxonomy): domain Eukaryota; kingdom Metazoa; phylum Arthropoda; class Insecta; order Hymenoptera; family Apidae; genus Bombus; species Bombus impatiens. The sequence continues at coordinate 1,351,943 of NT_179893.1, read as the reverse complement.
AATTTCATCAAGGTTTCGACGCGGACGGCACCGCGAAATTCTCCGAGGTCGAAGGGAAAACACTCGAGGGCAGCTGAGGGTGGTGAGAAGGCGGCAGGAGGTGGGCCGAAAGTGGCTCTCGTGAACGAACTTCCCATTTACGACGTGTATTCTTTTGCTTGTTCGCGGGCCGGCTGCACGTGCTGGTACCCTGACCTACATTCACACCTACGTCTAAACCTATGTCTACGGCGGTCGATCGTCTGACCGTCCC